>NC_040029.1:11569639-11604731 GCF_000972845.2 Larimichthys crocea | reverse complement strand
TCGAGCCACTCTTTAAGGACCGCCCACAAAATCCTGGACTGAAAACTGGTACAATCCTCTGAGCTCTGTCTGCAGCACAAGGAGCATTCACCGGATAGCATAACTTATAATTGATAATAATACAAATATTTTTCCTTTTCAATAGAACTGTATCTTACCTAGCCAGGTGTCAGTAACATAGCAGAACATGAAGCTTAATTTTGAGCTGCTCCTGTTCGCCTTGTTAAGGTTCCCGCATGAAGGCCCACTCACACCAGGGGCGTACGCGCCGCATAACGGCTGCGCCGCGTCACCGGAGCTGATCGCTGCCAGTCTAGTCAATGAGAGCACTGACACAAACCTCATCTCTCCGCGCCACGGCGCGAGCATTCCGTAGCATTTCTATTTTTGACGTGAGCCGCTGCTAAACCGCGTAAATTTCAACAGAGCATTGCGCACCAGACAGGAAATCCAACATAGAATCAATGTAATAAACTTCCACCCCCTTTCAAAATAAAATACAATACGCAGTTCATGTCGCTTATCACAACTTCACATCAACGTTACGTCATGACCAATGGCACCAGGTGAGCAGTCAATCAATCAAAGGGTCTCAACATGGACGATGAGAGACTGATTGTTGAAGTGGAACAACACACAATCATTTATGACACAACAGATGCTTTTTATAATCTCCTCCACGTCGGAGAAGCAAAGTCAGCTGTTTGTTGTTGTTGTTTTCTTTATACACAGTTTATCGCGGGGTCTCGTGTAAAAGCCCACTAGAGTTCCAGCTGTTTTAAAACATTGGCATGGACATATAGTGGAAAACTTGCAACCCCACTCTCATTCATGGCTTCCATTGTGGTTTTACTCATGAGCAGCTGACACCTGGTGGTAACATTTGGTATTACCCATCCTGCTTGAATATTTGTAAGAGTTTTTACTAATTTCAGGTGTTGCTACAGCTCAGTTGGAGGTAGCAGTATTCAGAAACATGAAAAATCTGTGCACACATGCCCAGTGTATGATTTTACAATGTGCTATTCACCAAAAAGTCTTAAATGGCAAAGGCAACAATTGAGATTTGAGAGTCGACTCCTTTTTCCTGAAAAACATACTTGAGATTTTTAGCCTGCGCTTGTGTGTTTGCAGACAATCTATCATATGTACTGACACAAACCTCATTAACACTGTTATGTGATGTATTACTGTCATATAACTGCTTGAACCTTTCATCTGCAGCTCTTCTAACAGTTATTTTTAATACACAGTTCAGCTGTGTGCTGGAACAGTTTGTAACACCGTCTCTGTCGGGTGGCTCAACAAGTGGCTTAATCAGATCACCCAGGGTGGCAGTCAATAAAACACATTGCTCAATTAAGTCCATGCCGTGTGTTGAGAATAAAAGAGGATTGCATGTGCTGTTATCCCTCAATGTTTGTGACACGCAGCACATACCATGCATGTGTCTGAATATTTGTAAAGGTAAGGTTGACTCCAGCTTGAGAAAACGGAAGAAGCGAAAGGAAGTGTGGAGATAAAATGGCAGTGTAAGAAAGAGTCAGTAATCGTCTTTGTGGCCAGCAGCCAGCACTTATGGAAAACGCTAGAGCCTCCTCTGTCTTCATCAGTGACAGTGCTCTCTTGTTTTTATTCCTCTGAAGTGCCCTTCCAGCTGAAATAGTTGTTGCACGCTGCTCCAAACCACACTGGAGGATAAAGGAGGCTGATACAGCTTCTGGTTTGATCTGATTTCCACAGCTCGTCACACAGTAGTTCAACACTTCTACTCTCTGATTCAGCATTTATTAAAAAGTCCTTAAGACTGAACCTTCTCCGTGTGTTTTCTCTCAGGTTTTGGACCCACCATGACGAGCGCTTCCTCTACATGCTGATGGACTACGTGCCAGGCGGTGAGCTGTTCAGCTACCTACGCAGCCGCGGCCGCTTCAGCAACCTCACCGGCCTCTTCTATACCTCCGAGATCGTGTGCGCCATCGAGTACCTGCACGCCAAAGAAATCGTCTACCGCGACCTGAAGCCTGAGAACATCCTGCTGGACAGTGAAGGACACATCCGCCTGACTGACTTCGGCTTCGCTAAGAAGCTCTCTGACAGGTGAGAGAAATAATATAGCATAGAGTGTAAACACGAGTTAATAAAGCAGGGATGATATTGATTTTCAGTGTGAGACGAGGTGGTCACCTTTACTTTGAAATCCAGACTTGTTTGTATTCTGGATTTGGGGGAGTCAGTGTAAGCCGTGTGTTCATACGTTTTAGTAGCCAATAACAACAGGTTTTAGATAATCTGGTACCAGCCAGTACGAGAATTTTGTTCATACTGGAGCTGTTTGTTCATGGAAAGAATTCTCTCCTGATTTATCAGGAAAAAATGAAAATTTTTTTGATTTTGGTTCCAGAACATTCTCACTTTGATGTCATTGTAAATTGATTTGGTAGTGACTAAAAGATGCTTTGAAGACATCATCTTGGAATAAGCATCAGCATTTCTGACTATTTTTGAAACTCATCTACTCATCATCAACTAATGAAATCATTTTTCAAAGACACCGAGCTTGGATGTGACGCGTTCCGTGTGCGCCATGGCTACCGGAGCTAATGGCAGCTATTTTAGTCAATGTTTCCAACCCCACCCGGCAGCAGGTCTTCGCCTGGCTCCGAGTGGACATCATTAGGGAGCTTGCGTCAATCAAGACACAGAAACGGCACAAAGAATCTGGTTGATTTTCAAAATAAAACACTTGCAAAGAGACAAAAGGGACAATTTTCAGTTACACGGCATATTTACATGTTTAGAATCATATAAACCAGGTAAATATGACCAAATCTGAACAAGTTAACAAACTGTGGTGGGCAGAAAAACTCTGAAGCACTCCTGGTTTGAAGTGGGGTGGGGAATGGGCCAAACTAGCATCGTGGCTGTGACATGACAAAGATGTGCGATTTCTCATGTCACGAGTTGTCTCAGTTGGCTCCTCCACAACATTTCATAGTTTATTAAAGTGCTTTTATTTTCTGCGTGCAGAACATGATGATAGTTATATTTATGACACGGAAGAAGGCGGGACAAGATGTGTGTTTAATCTAGTTATCTCTATGTTTGACCTTGTGCTGCTGTCAACGTGACATCAGATTACCGCTGTGACATTTACGTCAAAGCGTTTATTCAGACATGTGACCAACATGGAGAGTAAGCAGCACGATGTCCCAGGCACATTTTTCATTACAAATGAAATGATGAGCCTACATTGAAATTCAAAAACTCTCTATGTTATGTGTGCTTCCACATAAAATCATCATAATATGTAACCTCTTTTCAAACCCTTGATTTCTAAAAAATGACTAAGAGTACTCACAGCTGACTGTAGCCACACTTTTTTATTTGGATGTAAGTGCAGGGAACCAGTAGCGGAACTTCGACGGTGGACCAGAGTGAGTGAAGCAATTGAACTTTATTTATGTTATTTGTGTGTGTGTGTGTGTGTGTGTGTGTGTGTGTGTGTGTGGCTGCAGAATGACAGTTGGGGATACTCGGCTCTCAGCTTGACTGATCGTCAGTAGAAAGTGAATGACAAAGCAGCTGCCAGTCCACTCTATGTCTGCGCTCACACTGTACATTCTGTCAGGCTGCGCTCAGCAAAGCTCCACTTGGATTCAGCTCGTGTGTGTGAGTGTGTGTGTGTGTGTACACTGTGGATTTGGTGGAAATTCCTGATTTAAACTTGGAATTGAAGTCGGAAGAAACACCTCGTGGACTTTGTCCTGTTCGGCAGGATTCATTCTCAGGCCACAGCTCCACTCTCTATTGGTTTTTAAGGTTGTATCAGTTTCACTTTAGGAGACCGAACCTTTCTCTTTTCTTGTAAACACCTGAACCTGTTCTTTCATTTACAGGAAATTAGTGGTTGAAGAGTTCAAAAATAACAGAGATACTCCTGACAGCAGTGAAACTCGGCCTGAATGATATGGATGAAATCAATATGGTCATACATTTGAGAGGTCTGGAGATATCAAACAGGATTAGAACAAATGAAGTTCTGCTCACTGTGCAAACTCTGTGGCTGTGATGTCAAGACAAAAATCTGTAGTTCCTCAAACGTCCACTTGAGGCTGGCTCCAGAAGTGAGTCAGTCTCCATAAGTCCCCATGTTTCACAGCAGAAATAAACATGTTTACAGCCTGGTACAAAAAACAGTTTTGGTCTCTGTAGCTAATTTCCCCGTTCATGACAACTGTACTGAGGGTGAATTTATATACAACTCACCTGTTCAGATTATATTAAGGCTTAAAGTTATGCAGGATTAAGAGCGTGGATGCTTTGATTGACAGGTGGGTGCTGTTACAGGTGGCTTTTTTGAGCAACCAGGCTTCATTCAGCTCCACCCACGCTTCACAGCTTTGACCATTTCGGGATTAGCCGGCGTCTGACTGTTGTCATCATCCCTACAGAACACAGACAGCTGTCTGTGGGTGAATCTACAGTAAGGTCAATTGAAATCACATAATGGCTCTTTCAAGTTCTCCCCACTGAGGAGCAGATAATGTGACTCGGCTCCCGTCTGTGAGTCTTACTAAACCACCGTGTGGTGTTGTGGCGTTTGATAAGCCTTTAAACGCGTTCGTCTGCGACTCCAGCTGTCATTGTCTCACAGGTACCCCGCACAACACACCCACACCGACAGAGCTCTGTTTTAATGCAGTGTGAATCCTCTGCTCTCGGTGTGTTTTGAAATGAAGTGCTTCCTGAAGTGTCTAAGAGCGTCTGATGGTGGTTATGTGTGTGTTATATGTTAAACTTTTCCTCACTTTGACTTGCGACGTGATCAGATAGTTTGTTTTTCACCTCGAAGGTCTTGCTGTTTTCTGGATGTTTTAATCCCTCTTTGTATTTAATGACTCCATGACTTGATTTAACTTGTTAAGTAATTGATGTAGGAACAAGGAAATGCCACTCGGCTCGTCTTCTGAGAGTTTGAGGGTATCCTCTCAGCTCCGAGAAACCCCCAGCGGTGCCACTTGAAGGACAAACTGATGTCATTTAGTGTGAATTAGATATACAGTGAGCGAGGCCTCCCTGTGACCTCGGTAGAATTGAAAAGATGCACTGTTCGAGGCGAGGAGACGGCTTCATACTGCACTGCAGCCTCGCTCACTGCGGCTGTTTCTCCCAAGCGGCGCTGCGTTGACCCCCGCTGACATGTAAACATAATGGAGTAAGATTACATTTTCCCCCAGACTGGGAGAGCCAAACAGATGGGGAGTAGATACCTCTCTGATGTGCAAGCGACTCACTTCTATAAATGGAGGGCAGCAGAATTGCCTGGGATAGGAAGACAACTGCCTCATTGCCACTAGCCCTGTTCAGGATGTGATGGAGCGTCATCCCTGCCTGGTCTCCTCCTCCTCCGTGCTGCCACAGTGTCCCCTGCTGGCAGACACGCTCATCGACACGTTCCAAACACACGCGTCTTCTTTTTCCACGCCGGCCGTGCCACCTCCACACACACACCCCCCACGCTTTTTATTCCCCCATGGCATCGGCAGCCTCCTCATACTCCACCAAGACCAACGTCATTTCCATACAAATTACCGTTGCCACGGCAACTGGCCGAAAGAGGTCATTACCCAGGTGATATTGGTGACAGAGCGATGAAAGGCTGGCGCCGGGCCAAGTGCTCTTCATCGGAGGACAAGTGGCTTTCACAGAGAACACAGCGTGCATGTTTGTTACACGTGCACGGTGTCAATCAGCCGCTCCGTCAGTCAGGAGGGTGGAGAGCCGGAGGCAAATAATCTGCTCTGCTCGTTGTCCAGCACTCGTGTTTGGACTACACTTTCATCCCGTGTTCGCCCAGCCAGCGCAGGCCAACACTTCCAAGATCAATTACTCCTGCATCCACACGCAGCTCACATCCTCATAGTACTATAAAAGTTGATCCAGCTGAGTCAGGTGATACGGACAGATCGCTTTACCCACGGGTGTTGTCTTCCCCGTGCAACCAGAGTCTGTGTTTTTACACAGCGCGTATATAATGCACAGATGCACCTGTCATCTGTCCACTCCACACACTGGCAGAGTGGAAGTGGCTTATATATTTACATAGGCAGAAGAGGTGTTAACATTACTTATTAATGTGAGCACAGTGATGATGCTCTCTGAAAATTAGCCATGACTTTGCAAGTCATTGGAGATAATTACACAGTGTGTGTCAGTATGTTGAAAACAAGACGCATCGCCGCACTAGGAAAGAAAAAAAGGCTGCTGAAAGTGAAACTAGGAAATATTCCCACACATAACTCATCTTCGGTGAGTTTTCATGTGAGAATTTGCTGCTTTTCCTCGTCTGAAAGTGTAAAACTATGAAAATGATTTATCAGTTAACTGTCAGATGAGAAAGGTCGTCAGTTCAGTCCTCAGGACGATATATCTGGATTCAAAGAGTCAAAGCTGAGGTGCCCTTGAGCAAGGCCCTTAACCCCTGCTGCTCCAGCTGCTCAGTAGCCGCTGTGGTTGTGCTGGACAGCTTCCAGGTGTGAATGTGAGCTATAGAAATAAAGAACTGTGATGAAAAATCCTAATAAGCTCCAGCTCAGATTGCTGCAACATCCTCGAAATGAATTAATTTGTATTAGAAACATTTTATTTCCTTTAGCTAACAGTCCAAAACCTCCAGGTAACATTGAGAAAACGTTGGAGAAGCCACAGAATGTTTGTTTGTGCTACATAAATAACTTCAAATAATGATTAGCTGATCAAATAATGCACGTGCTTCCTTTCCTCTGTGTGTCAGGACCTGGACTCTGTGTGGCACCCCTGAGTACTTGGCCCCTGAAGTCATCCAAAGCAAAGGTCACGGCCGAGCAGTGGATTGGTGGGCTCTGGGCATCCTCATCTTTGAAATGCTGGCTGGGTAAGTGGCTGCAGTGTACAAGCACACGTCGCACTCCTGCCGTTTCAAACACCGGGGGGCGCTCTCCTCCACCAGAGCAACTGAGGTGATGAAGCACAGTGTTGGGTGGGTGGCGGGGGGTGTTAAAGAGCGTCTGGATCAAGACAGCGTTTATGCAGAATAATGTGGTTCTGTGGAGAGGACCTGCAACATCTCTGAGAAGTTAGCCCTGTCTGGGAGATCAGAGCAACGTCTGCACAAAGAATTTCTCATGTTCTCACACACACACACACACACACACACACACACACACACACACACAGGTGAAAAAAATCCATCTGTGAAGCCCAGACAGTGAACGCTTTGAACAAGTCTCCACGTGACTGGAATAACTCGATGATCAAAACAGTACTAAATAACACAAACAGACACAGACAAACTCGCACTAGTGATGCAACCCAACATAACAGCTCTGCAAGTAAAAGTGAGCGAGTGAACAGAGCAGCAGAGCAGCCTGCGTACACGGAACAAAGGAATTATTCAATTAATCATATTGCTGTTATTGTCTCGGTGTGGGAAATCTATTCATTGTGCGCTTATTGGATACTGCAGAGCTGCGACAAATGAATCTGTGAATGGGAATCATTGTTGGAGATGAAGAACAATGCCGCTGATCCCCTTTAGAAAGCGCTGTGGTTTATTCTAATGTTCTCAGCGGTTGGCGATGAATAACAATGCGTGTGCCTTATTGGCATTCCGAGAGAACAGGCCCGAAGGTGGAGATTGACTCAAACATTGATTGGGACTTTGTTTCAGGGACACTCCAGGTGATATTCTGTAATTCTGCAGGTAATTAACTGAAGCAAACAGCACAGTCATACCTGATTATTGGCTGGCTGGCGTTTTTTTTTTTTTTTGCAATATTCTAATTATTTCTAACTTTTTTTTATACATAAAATAAGCTTTGTTTCACTTAAAACTTTCTCGCAAACTCTACTTAAAGGGCCAGTTCACACACATTATCTACATGTACATCATAGGTCTTGAGATATCTGCCTCCAACCAACCCAAGTCCAGCAGCATGAATAGAATTTAAGTTGTTGTGCTCGCAGCACTACATTACAGTCCTCGGTGGACCTACTTTCTCCACAAGACATAGTCCCAATAAACAGCGCTGGCAGTGTGATCTATAGCAGATACAATAACAGGAGCACTGTTTCTGTTCACTAACGTTGCTGGTGATTTTTCTAACTGCACTAAGGAGCTGGCTCTAGGGACGGCACTGTTGTTTTGTTGGTTCAGATCTAGTCCGATTCATTCTAGGGGGAGCATAAACGCCAGCACAGAATTCACAAGTAAATCCTGTCGGCAGTTTAGATATGAAATAAGTCAACAAATATAAGACAGATTATCTTGAAAGTTATCCAAAGTCCCCGGAGAATGAACGACTTTCATCTAGCAGCAGGACAGAATTTCAGTTTATGAACTATTGTTAATCCCATCAGTCACCGCTGAGGTGGCAAATCAACTTTTAAAATGTCTAAATATCACATATACCAGCTCCTGCCAGATCAATTCAAGAGTAAATCATTATTTAGTGTCTGTTGAAACAGTGTTAACCTCTAACTGGCAACAAACCAAGCAGTACACACATTACTGAAAACATTTTTAACAAACATTTTCACATCTGGCAAATGTATCTGCCTCTTTAGCTGCTAAATTATGTTCACAAGCTCTCTAACTGTGTCTGCTGAACATTGTACAGAGGGCTGACGAGAACACAGTCGAGCTGCTGGCAGTTAAACCAAAACAACAAGCTTAAAGAGTCTAAAAAGGTCTGTAGAGCTGAGACCTGCAGAGCTGGTGACAGCTCAGTCATCATTGCGTTAACTTTCATATTACGCATGATCATTTGATCCACTGTTAATATAGACTGTTGATTAGACAGCTTTAATAACAATATTTGGGTGTTTCTGTACATAACCAAGACATAACCATTAAACATGGGATCAATGAATGAACATTTGTCAGACCTCTAGTTAAAACTTTAATATCCCTCTGAAAGGTCACCTGTGTGCGAGCCCGGCTCACCCTCACCAACGTCTATATTCTCTGTACGCTGTAGGAAAAGCCACGTGGCTTTTTGAATTTGTGGAAGGAATGTGACCTTCTCCCAGCATTCATCAGGGCAGGCTTTGAAGTGTCGCAGTTCTGCCAGAGATTGGATGCTGCTGAGCTGCCCTTAGCACATCAGGGAGGGGGACTACTGTAAGCCCCCTCCACACCACCTCCACCTGCCAGACAAAGAGCTCTCTTCATCTTTCAGTATTGTGTAGCTGTTCGTCAGAGGTCCTGATCGAAGAATGTAGCGGCTGCTTCGGAAAAGTCAACGGCGGTAGATCATCCTCCTCCGGGGTGAAAAAACATTCAGTGAAGGGTCGGGGGCCCCCCAAGGGAGGAAGCCAAGACAGAGTCAAAGAAAAAGAATGGGTCCTCCCTCCATAATCCTGCCTTCAGGACCAGATTTCTGCTCTTAATAGAAACCAATCATCCTGTGTGTATAAGGAGTTGTACATGTAGCTGTGTATATGAAGTCTGACTCCTCTCACACTATAAATCGGCCTCCTGTATTTATCTTTACCCCCCAGACGAAGACCTGCTTCAGTTTGTCGGAAAGCCATGGCAACTCTCAGTGAGAGTTTTGCTCAAGGTCACTTTCATGCTAATTATTGAAGTAAGTTGCATCAAAAAGTATTCTAATGCGAAGTCGAACCTCACTTTAGAAGTTTAATTAAAGCATGTCTACTCCTGGACTCAATTTTCCGGATTGACTGCATAAAAATGAAATTGACCCTGCTTCTCGGCTTCTCGGTCAGTCCTCGTCCACCCCAGCTCGGCCTTGTGAAACACTCACCAGACTGTCAAAACAGTCCGTGTCATAGGACATGCAGTTTAATTCATTAAACTAAAGTGTTGTAATCGTAATCATTCTGTTTTCTTAGAGCCTGACCCCAAGTGGAGCTAAAAATGTAGTTGTTTTTTTATGAGAAAGCTCATGAGGACATTAAAATAAAATATACTCTTCTTTAGAGTATGAATACGCTCAATATTTCCAAAGACAGTGTGCATTTCACATCTCAATTATCATCTCTTGTGCATTAAAAAAAAAGAGAAATCAGTTTAATAAACCAGGAATCTCTCTGAATAAAGTTAAGTTGCTTCTCAGCCTGTGAAATCATTTTAAAAAGGAGGTTTAAGAAGCTTTTTACAGCCACAATAATAATCAGACAGTGTATTACCAACAAGAGAAGATGGTCCTCCTGTCTGCCACAGGCAGAAGATCTTTTTTAGGTGTACGCCCAACTGTGGCACACTCTGTATTAAAGTTAAAGTCACAAAATTGCAAAATAAGACTGAAATCAAACGTGATGAAATCTGTGTGTTGTGTTTTTCTGACAGTGCTGCAGTAACTCCACACCAAACTGTTGTTTTTCATATCACAACTGGGGGCAACAAAATCAGAAATTTTGGAATCAAACACATTTAATATATCAGTCCAGCTGGACTTGAGCCTGATTGTACTGCTGCAGTGGAGGTCAGAGGGATATCATCATCATCAGGGGAACATGAACGCTCATACCAAATAAAGTTTTTCATGATATCTGGCCGGTAGTTACTGGATTTTTTTTTTTCGAGGCCAAGGTGTTGAATCAGCTGAATCCTCAGGCCCTTACACCAGCTGTGTTCATAATAGAATTGAAAAGAATAGAATAGATCTTTATTGTTCACCAGAATGGAAAATTGACTTTGGTCCATCAGAAAAAAACGGATTAAAGTTTGTCTCTAAGATATGAACAACCCAGCTGCCTGCAGGACAAATCTCACAGCTACTGGACAAAGTTTGGCCTTTCAAACTCTGAGTACAGGAAATGTAAAAATTCCTCTGTCATACTGAGAATCCTCTGTTGTTTCTCCATCTCGGCCATTCTCTGCTAAGCTTAAGCTGGAGTGCTACTCGCCTGGTGTCCATTTCAGCATCGCTCCTCTTCAGCATTCCCGCTCCAGGCCTCGGGCCTAAAGCCTACTCTTTACGGTGGTTTCAAAACATCAGTGGAACAAAAGCTGACACTCCCCTGGAGCTCTGAGCTCACAGTCTGGGCGCCATGGCTAACGGACTGAGCTAGCATTAGCTAACAGTAGCTACAGTTTACAGGAAACTCACTGAAAGTTGAGGCGGAGCTGTTGGAGGACTTCAGAAAACATTTTCTCCATAAAATATGATTAATGTCACGCTTAAAATATCTTTAATATCCATATAAAACTGATTCAAAGGGGATCATTCTGAGGCCAAAAGTTTCCATCTTAAACCTTTTAGTCCGTTTACTGTTTTTGTGTAATGCATTTGTCATAGATGACATTGTTTACTCTGGAACCATCAATTTAAGTAAAAAAAATGGTCGTATTGTGTCATCGTCCTCTTCCTCTGCCACAGTGACCCACATTTTCCACCTATGACTGCACCAGTTTTAAAATGAAAAACCAAAAACACATGAGCGGAGTCTGTGGCGCTCCCAGACGTCCCCCCCCCTCATCCCACAGTCTCCTGACTCTGAAGCTTTTCACCGGGAAGGCAAGCGGCGTGTGACAAACTGGCGCGATTATGCGCCTGTCTGCTCCGCGCGTAATGCATTTAGAGGCCGGTCCCATTATGTAATTTGTGGGTAATGACTTGTCCAGGCCAGAGCAGAGGGAAGAACAGCAGAGCTGGGAAAGCATTCAGCAGAGTGCAGCAGCAGAAGGCAGTGGGTGGTAGAAATACTAACACACACACACTCACACACACCATCATCAGAATAGCTGTGAACAAAGGCCGCTCTGTCTCCAGCAGAAAGTTACCATAGCCCCCCCCTCCACCCACACACACTCTAAATGGTGACCTCTCCACATGTGTTCAGACTTCTCCAGGTGAATGTGTGTAAGCTCTTACCTACCTTACCTGTTACTTGCGTCATACTGTGTTTTTTTTTTGGGGGGGGGTCTGCAGAGCACAGATCGAGTGTGCTCACTGGGACTGTGTGTGTGTGTTCAGCGAGAGATGACATTTATTTGCCTCCGCAGGTACCCACCTTTCTTTGATGACAATCCATTTGGAATCTATCAGAAGATCCTGGCCGGAAAACTGGAGTTCCCACGCCATCTGGATTTCTATGTCAAGTAAGCTCCACCCACAAGGACGGGTTCAAATTACACGTACAAAATGTGTGTGTGTATGTGTGTGTGTGTTTTGGATTACATTATGTCTTTGCTTTTACTATGGATGTCACTTTTTTCAAAATAAGTCACACATAATTGGTTTGAATGACTTCATCCCCCTCCCCACGGAGAGTCTTTTGTATTGTCCCTGTGTGATGTCATACATTGTACTATGGTAACGGTTATAAAGACACACAGGAATTTTACATTGTGGCTCCAGTTCCGTCGTCATCCTGACAACCTTCTCCTGAAATAATACCAATGAGTCAGATACCTTTCATCACGTACACATGTACTATTGAATGTCGTCCAATACAACAGCTCTGCCAGAAGGGTGGTGTTGTTGTATGCGAGTGAATTAGCATACTGAAAGCTGTTTTATGTTATTATGACCCTCTCATTTATGTAAATGTGGTTGCCAAGATATTAAAAACATCTTTCAATATGATGCAGTCCAGTTCAACCACCGCAAACTGCAACCCAATAATAAACATAGTTAAATTAATACCTCTCTGGAAGTCCAGTGACCCTGATGAGGATAAGCAGTTACAGATACAGTACCTAATGCATTGACTGATATCTTGCTGTCTAATCACTGATAGCCAATAAGGCTGCATTAAATCAAGCTGATACATTTTAAGAGCACCCTCTACTGTACAACAAAACTGTTCTTATGGAGAAAGTCACAAAGCTGATTATCTACAGTTTTCTCAAGTATCTTAGAGATTATCATGATCAGACGGACACAAAGCGTTAAAGTGTGCTGTGATCCGAAGTCTTGTGATCTGATTTATGTTTTACACAACTTTTTTTTTTGGAATCAGGGTTGTCGTGTGGTCTATAATTTCTGTCAAATATGATAAATATACTATCACAGAGTCCTGGTCCATCATCTTCCTGCTGCAGAGCCAGAACCTTCTGCAAACAGTGTGGATGAGATTAACAAAGCTCATGGGTTGATATAAGTCTCTTAAATCAAAAGGTTTCTGTGATCAATAGGACAAAAAAATCCCCTTGATGGGACAGATACAAGTCACTACTGACATGTCGGATCAAAGATGTCAGCCCGATTAGTGATAAAATAATAGCAACATTTCATAAGAGAGCTCTGCACACACCTTCAGTAAGTCAAAGCTGAAGCAGGAGTGGGTCTGTAAACTGTGATGGATGCTTACAACACACACTCACTTTTAGTGTTCGCCTTTGTGTTCTCTTCCAAATAAGTTTGACCAACCTGGAAGTTAGTTCACAGCCATTTTTCATGTTTTATATGTAGTCAACTGTTCGGTTATATGTCTGTTATTTCCTCTGAAAGTAGACAACTGCGTATAGTCAAGTAAATTTTGTTTTCATGGCCCAAGATAAATTCTCCCACAAGGTTTTACAATCTGTACAGTATATGACACCCTCCATCCATAGATCAGTTAAAAAAAAAAAAGTCCCTAAAGGGGAAAAAATCTTCAAGAGCAACTTGCAAACGTGTGAAAAATAATAGAGAGCAGATGTCCTGACATCACTTCCTGTCGGGTGTTTCAAACCCCTCACCACACCGCCAACAATAACACTCTGCCGGAGAAAGATTCAAACCATTATTTCTGTATTTTGTTGACCTTTTACAATGATAATCTCATGTAAATAAAGAGTCTACAAATATTGGAACCAGCTTAAAGATATCAGTTTTTAACTTTTTAACCACCAAATCCCCCTGAAAGAAAGACCCCACTAAGAGGTAGGGAGGTGCCCAGACTCCTACCTTTAGGGTTACCCACATTGTGCACTTTTCAAACCAAACCCTCGCCTGCAGGTGGTCGTGTTCATAAGCTGTACCCAGTCAGGAAATGATATTCTCTTTATTGAGGGTCACTGACGCACTCCACCCAACCCCCCGCCCACCGCCAACATCATAATTTAAATGACCATTTAAGCCTAATACTTCAAACGATTGTGGAGGCACCATTGGCCGTGGATGGGGTCTCTAAGTGCCTTTAACATGGGGACAATGAGCTCCCTGGAGCTAAAGAGGGGCTTCAGGTTGACCTGCAGTCACTAATGACACACCCAGCTGATTTGGAGCTCTCACACTGCCCATTAGACCAGCTGGAGGGTACAGGAATGTGCAAGATTACAGGCTGAGCGTGCTCTAGGTGTGTATATGTGTGTGAGTGTGTACGCACTCACTCAATCAGTCCTGACACAGTGGGCCCCGGAGAGGCCAGACACACACTGCTTCCCCTGATAATTCAGCGAAACCCATGGCTTCCAACTGTTAAGCCATCTATCTTGCAGCCAGCAGACAGAAGGATTTTTAATATTTCCACCATTTATATCACTCTTACACAGTCCAACGTCACACACACCCATCCATCAAGAAGTGAAAGGCCTTGCAGAGGACTGCAGGCGGACCACTGCGTCTCCGGCAGCAGCTGCTGCCGAGCATAGACAATCACAGAGACTGGAGAAGTGTCCCAGGGTGACCCCGGTAGTAAAAGTCTTGTAAGGCATTAGTCATAAAATTAGTTGGTTGTTAAGGACGTGTTATGAACGTGTTGACATTGCGCTGACCTGACCTCACGGCCTCTGCACAATCTCCACGTCTTCAACTGCCGTCTATACGTGTTGGGAAGCTGGTATGTAATTCCCCGGTTCCCTGGGTGGCTGACAAGAATGTGTTCAGGTGACTTTAATGAGTAACACCAGCTCTTTTGTCAACAGCCGCCGTCACAGTGCTCTTGAGCAAGATATCAAACCCTAAACTGCTGCAGCGCAGCTATGAGTGTGTGCAAGAGTTTAGCTATGATAACACAATAAAAAGCTGTGTTACTCTTTATGAGTGATACAATAACTAACTATCTAGGAGTTAAAATTGATTTGGCCATATTCAGATGTACAGTAAATAAATGTTCAGCATTAAAACAACCACTGAATATTAAAAATAAAAAGCTCAGTTTGAGAATAAAGCTGCATTGATTGGTAATTTATTGTCCACTTGGGCAGTGTAACAAACTCAAAACACAGAATCTGGCATGTTATGTTTACACATCCAACACTCACTGAGACATAATCTGTTATATAACACACGTAGATGAATTCTATTAAACTTAATGTTGTAAAATTGATGTGATATTCATTTGTGCTGCATAACATAAACTTACTGTAAGGCAGTAAGCCTCCAAACAGCCTCACCTCAAACCAACAATTCTGTCAAACATTACTTATTAACGCCCCCCGTCAGAGTACAGTGGTCCCACCAGCTAGTCTCCAGCTGTGTCTGTCTGCTGTTTGATGCCGAGCGGGTAGTGTGCAATGGGTTTACCTGAGGTTCTTCACTGAGAACAGCTGGAAACCTGGTCGATGAGAACTCTGAAGCAAAACAGTAAAGCTGCTGGCTGTGAAACCAAAACGATAAGCTCAAAGAGGATAAAACAGTTTTAAAAGAGTGATTAGTGCAGCTTCATAAAGAAAAGCTCAAATTGAAAATGAGAATTGGAATGGTGCAGTGTGTAAGATTTGGGCCATTTTTTTTATTTAGACATTATCCTTTTATATATATCTACCATGTTTCTACAGTAGCCCAGAACAGACAAACTAAATAGTGACTCTAGACAGGGATCTTAAAGTGTTGTTTCTCTTTTGCACTAGGAAGGTTAGAGTGATGTGAGGAGATTGTAATGCAGCGATTACACCACTAGATGCAACTAAATTCTACACACTAGACCTTCAGTGTTGAAAAGTGAACCACAAAATGTAGGAGAGCTTTTTCTTGTGTGTTTTCTGATATCTTCCCCCCTCCTCGTTTTGTCCCATCCTTTCCGGATGAAATCCATGAAAAAGCATAACACATTCCCCCGCAGCTGATTAAAATATTTTCCTATGACATATCACTCCAAAGGCCTGTATATAAGCATAGGATGGATCAAGTCAAAAAACAGAGAAATAGCTGACTCGTCAACATCCAGCCGCTGTATTTATGAGGCTGTCAGCAGCTCTTCGGATGTGAGATACGGCACCTTCATCGAAAGCTCTCTGTTCGTCAGCAGCTATCACATTTCATCAGAAAACCTACACTCTGCCACTCAAAGACCCCTGTGAATCATCCTCATACTCACATCCCACGGATGTGTGCATCACGTTTCCGAGTTTATGGTCTCAGAAAAGGTCCTGACGGCTGGAAAAGGTGCTCACTTTCTTCAATTAAAAGATTGTCAAAAGGACACAACTCACTTAGCAAGCCCTCATCACCTCTTACAGGCTGTCAGGGCACTTTTGTGGAGGATACATTTGTCATTTTGACAGTTCTGGACAGGACCTTCTGACAGTTTTTCCTTGAGAGGGAAAGAGAGAGTGAGAGAACACTTTTCACATGGTACAGCTTTGGACTCACTGACTGTTTCTTTTTCCCCTAGAGACCTCATCAAGAAATTTCTGGTCATTGACCGAGCCAGGAGGCTAGGCAACATGAAGGTGAGTTGGTTAGACTTCCCGTCTCCCTGAACCACATGGCAGCTCACAATATTTCATACCTTCAGTAGGTAGTTTGACGTCAGCAGTCTGAGGAGCAGGGCAGGACAGGAAAGGCCCACAGTGTGACTCAACTCCACATGCTTCCAATAAGTTATAGATGAAGAGAAATTTATTGAAGGCTTGTTTAAATGTTTTCGCTTCCAGCAGGACGGATGCCTATTTGTAATATGTCTGACTTATAATCTAAATATTGTTAGTCCCTAATGGAAGCAGCATACTTGCTCCTCTCAGCAATACAATGGAAGCATTTTCATGACTGGATTATTGAGTCAAAACAACTTCAAGCTTCGACCAGTCTGCGAGGCGAAGTTTGAGAGCACAGAGACATATTTGCAAAACTTTTTTTATTTAGTGTAACATCCTGAATTTGTGTGTTTCAAAATGTGTCCTCGGTAGACTCAAACTGGATCAGACTGTTGGGTAGAGAAATACCACCTCACTGCAAAATATATCTTCAGCTGTCAGCTCATTAGACAGCAAGCTTAAAACTATTTGAATCAGTGAGGGTACAGACCACACAGGTGGATCAACATTTCTCTAAGAAATACCCTCATGAAGGAGGTGTGAGTGCTAAATGACTTCATACATTTCTACAATTCTAGCAAATAACACAATATCCTGTAATTGGTTATCATGCTTTTCATAATTACATTTAGTCATTCGACTTTTATCTGAACCAGAAACTACTTTGTATTTGTATTAGTTATTGGAGATTGATCAGCTGGAGTAACACGTCCTTTGGGGTAGACTGAAGACCAGGTGCACCATCACATTCTGGATCATGTGAAAAGGTTTCAGTTGAAGTTTCAGAGTTGAGTTGAGTCACAAGACGACCACAGCCTATGTCAGGAGTTTGGTAACATGGCCTGATCTTTTTATGTTGTTAAGTGTGAATCCGCACAACCGGGCAACGTGATCAACAAGTTGGTCATCGATCATGACACCAAAGTTTCTCTCTACCCTGATAGGGGCAAGAGATTGGATGTCAATTTTGATATTGATCTCATGGTGTGTAGTGGATTATATTGCATTATATGCTTTCTAAAAATGGAACTCAGTGTCAACTAGCTTTTTCTGAGCTTTAAAACACAATCCTGACACCAAAGTTCCACATGTAGGTCATAAAAGAAGACAACTTTCTGACATCTGAGCCAACTCCATATGGGAATACACAGCAGACCGTGGCATGTAGTTCAAAGCTGCGGAACAAGCCAGGAAGTTGCGTTAATACGCCCTGTGCAAGCAAGTACTCCTTTCAGGTCTGAGCACTGCCTGCAGGTTTGCTGCTCATAGAGCTGATTGCTGTGGACCACGCTGATGAGAAAAGCTGAAGTTACTTAGAAGGGCCGACCCTACAGAGGTGGTTTACTCTGCTCTTAGTCGTACTTTGAATGGGAGAGTTCCAAACTTCCCAACTTTGAAATGGCTTTGATGCTCTCTTTGATATGTTGAGTTGGTCTCAGATAGGTCGTATAAATGTCTCACAACAGAGAATCAAATGTAGCAACAGTAATTCAAGTCCATACTAACTTGACCTCAGACCGACCCTTCATGTGCGGCAAGTCGCCTTCAGCACAGCGATAAGCTGATTGACTTCCTCATATCCAGTTTGGCCCCTGATTACAACAGGAGGATTAAACTAAACTCAGTTTAACTCGCCTTAAACCTCCTGAACAGCTACACTTCAGAACCCAGGCACAGAAGAAGAAGAAGAGGTCTGCAATGTGGAAGAAAGTATTTAGACTAATTTCAGCGTGCACAGCCTCAGGAAGTTAAGGGGCTTCTCATGATCTCTTCCAGAGTGGAAAATCATACATTTTACTGGGAGCCTGCCCCTTCATCACTCATCAATGGGAGCAGTGCAGATTCCCATTCAGACTGGAGGACTGGAGCATTTCAATTAACATTAGTGATTAACTCCACATAATCCCAGACAAGATGATATTGATTCGTGGCTGCCAATATTCCAGTCACATCGCTCATTAACGCTGATGCTGCCGTGAAGTCACAGGCTGAAGAAAATACAGCTTATAGAAATATGTTCATTTAACTAAAAAGGGATAACTATGGATATAAATTACTTCTTTTATTTACAGTATTCACACACTACTCCATTTGCTAATGTTTCTACCAATCATATTCAATCTCTAACTTTATATACAGTTTCAACTTAATCAACTTATCACAGAGAATGTTCCCTATTCTTAAAATGTTGAGAGGATCTTGAAACTGTACATAGGGCCATAAAAGCTGTGGTCGATTCACTATTAGGAAGAGAAATTGATATGATTGTCCTAATCAGTCTGATTCTTTATCAGTTTTCTGATTGATTCCTGATCCATTTCAAAGGAAACATGTTGTAAGCCTGCTTGCATGATGTTAATGTTACTTTAACATAGATATTTATGCTCAGTACCAAACTTGCTGCTTAGCGGAGAAGTAGTGACACTGATTCGTGGGCGACAGTGATTGTGATTCTACCAGAAGAAGCTACATTTTCAGAAGCATCCCAGAAGCATTTCTCCACTCTGCTCCGCGGAGGATGCAGTAGTAGTAGAAGTTTTTTATTTTTGACTGATGCCACATCAAGCAGCACAGAGGAGGTGGAGCTGGCAGGAAGGCAGACAAACACCACAAAGAGAATCCAGTTGATTTTCAAAATAAAACACCCTGTGCACACTCCAGATCGTAAAAACCGACAAAAGGGAAACAATCGAACTATGTGGCCTACTTACTCATGGTAGAAGCTCATGAACCAAGGTTAGAATGAGCGTTCCTGAGCAAGTTAACAAAGTCTGGTGGGAAAAACGTTCAAGGCCGCAACATCACCAAGCCGTGTCCGGTGAAACGACATTACATTGTATCCAGTATCCAGCATAGATCTGACATACGCACTCCAATGGGATTGGACCATTTGGAGCCAGATCCCTGTTTATAATTTTTGGTTTTCTTGAGCAGAAATAACTCAACATGATCTGTGTTTAAAGACACACACAACTGTAAGTCTGCTGCCATTACAGTCATGCGAGCAGCTCTGTGTGAACTAAATGACGATGCTAGCATGCCGACGTTCAGGTGGTGTAATGTTTACCGTCTTAGTTTACATGTAATCATCATGTCTAAACACAGAGTACAGCTGAGGCTGATGGAAATGTAGTTTTTTTAAATAATAAACCTCATGTGTGTACACAGCTGGCTATCCACGGTAAAGCTGTCTGCACACTGTTCGCTCCGCTCCTACAGCTTCACCTCTCACAACCAGAAATTATATCCCATCAACACACACACACACACACACGCCGCAAGCTCAAATCAGTTAAATGAAATGAAATTAAAATGAAGTCCAACCCGCAGAGGGGCAGCGGGAGCTCTGATTGGCCAGCTGTTATGTGTTAGCGGGAGTGGAGCGTCGAGTCTGGCCTATCAGAGCTCCTGCTGCTGCTCAGTGGGTCGGACCTAATTTTGTTTTTAGGTGGTCCACTTTCAAATTCAAGCATTATTTTCATCATTTAAAGAAAAATCAAGTTTAACGTCCTGACACGTTCTGGACTCCACACTGCCGGACATTTTGTCCTTTTGTTATATTTATATTTACAGAGATGAAAATCATGTGTGCTTCCACCCCACTCCTCCAAACAGGAGATCCACTATAAGCTCCACACACCGGCTCTGTTGCTGTTGTTATACATGTGAAACCGCTGGCAGATATTTGCCACCAGTTTTTCATTTTCTTCCTCTCCGAGCCATTTCAAATGTTTAAAAAATGCCCAGATGTTCGCAGCTGTTGTGGTGAGCGGGCGCTGAAACAGTGCTTACCACACCGGGGCGAAGACGAGCGTCCGCCGAAGGGCACACACACACATGCAGTGTGTGAGCTGCTGTCACTGCAGCTTTTCCGCTCACACACATCTGACAGAACTATTAAAACACTCCAGATCTCATCTTTACAGGTGCAGCACACCCTAACAGCCTCTTATTTCATTTCTAATATTTCCCGGATCAAAGTGACAGATCACTACCACCCTCCACAAGTCGCACGACGTGAACGTTAATGTCATACAGAGCATGTGTCAGGGAGAGTCAGCGGTGTGTGTTGTACGGTAAAGTGAATTTGTTTCCACGTGTTGTGTTTCAGAACGGAGCAGACGACGTGAAGAAACATCGGTGGTTCAAGACGATTGACTGGGATGCCGTTCCTCTGAGGAAGCTGAAGGTGAGAGCTGCTCTCCTCACTTTAGTTTGTTTCTCTGTCAGGAAATCATTTTAACTTTGAGGAGATTCTGCTCTGTTCAGTTTCATTCCTTTGAATTAAATTTGTGCTTTTTTATCCATCAAATCATCATTAAGAAAAAAATACGTTTGGAATCAGTGAAGATGTATTCTGTAGCTCTGAAGTTAAATATCTGTAATTATATCTTTGAGTGTAAATAAAAGTAAATGTAAGCTGTTTATGAATGGCAGGAAAAATGAATTTGAAAATCTTAATGCTACATTGACCTGATGTATCAAAAAGTACAAATTCCAAAATTCAAATCCTGTTTTTTTTCTCTAGTTTTTTTGAATTTGTACATTATGACTTCAGTTTTATTAATACAGCATCAAATCATAACAGAAGTTATCTCATAGAGCAGGCGAAAACCAAAACAATGAGCTAAAAGAGGCTGAAGAGCTCCATAGAGCCGAGTGGAACGGCAGAATTGTCACTGTCACTTTACAGTCATTTGATCCATTGTTGTTATTTACAGTTCATAGATCAAATTCTTTACATTATTTCATTTCACTCACAATTGATTTTTATTTTATTTTCTAAAATTGAATCTTGTGTAATATAGAAAACAGTCCAAGGCATAACAGCATGCTGACACTGTGTGTTCTCCAGGAGTCAGTGTTACATTTCTGACTGCTGTGTTATGTCAGTGCTCATGAATGGACAGTAAGGAGGATAAACTTTCTCCTGAACTCGTATTAACTGTTCCGTGTCCTCCACAGCCTCCCATCGTCCCCAAAGTGTCCCACGAGGGCGACACGTCTAACTTTGATGTTTACCCCGAGGACGACTGGAAGAAAGACCCTCCTGTGCCTCAGAAGGATTTAGAGATCTTCAAGAACTTCTGATCTCTCAGCCTGCTTTTATTTATTGACGGAAATACCCTGAGTGACACGTTGACATATTGTTGAGTTACTGTTACAGGTACTGTCATGGAGAAAATCCTTATTTATCAAAGCGTGGGGGGGGAGTAGTCACATTTTATCTGTAATAACCCCCCCAAAGACAAACTCCAGATGATTGATGCTGTGACATGTATCATACCACAGAGATGATTTGCTTTTTATATTTTTATTTATCTGACCTCGGTTGAACCTTTTTGCTGTTTTTAATTGTTTTTATCACGGTTTTACTCTGAGCCTGCTCATATGCAAAAAAAAAAAAACATAAAACACAAAAAGAATCTGGTTCCTTTGAAACCAAAAGACTGTTACTTTCTCAGTTTAAAAAAAAAGAGAACAATCAGGTCTTTTTTTAATGTTATCACGTTTAATGTTTTATCTCTTTTTAAAATGTTCATGCAGTCATATTTAACGTGACTCCAGACTGGTGCTGTAACTGTCAGCCGGCCAGTAGTCGTTAATGTGCGCCTTTTAGACTCCGTATATCGTGTATAGTCGTGAATGCAGCCACTTAATTTGTGAGCAGTAGCACTTGTAAAAAGGTGCCTTACATCACTGATGGGCATGATGTCTTGCAATTACATAAAGTTCACTTGAAGCAGTGCTTTTTCCGCCGCCGGCGCTCCGTGCGGTACTAATAGAAGTCGAATCATGGGACTCTGGGTACATGTGAGGTGTTGTGAGTGTGCTGCCATGTCTCCTCCTACTGTAAGAGTGTTCTTCTCCCAGCTCTGTCATTTCCCGCCGCAGCTTTATCCACAGCCAAAAGGACTTTGTTATTACCGTACAGTCACAGCTGTTCCTACAAATGTGCTGCAGACTTTCCCATGACACTCTGCTCATCCCGCCTCATCAACATCATCATCATTATAACTGTTGTCATGCTTTTAAAGCCAAGTCTTGCGGTGAAAGGTAGTTCATATTTAACTCATGGTTACAGGTGATCGTCAGTATTCATCAGCGTTTCAGGTTCCTGTGTAGTCAAAATAAACTTCATGTGACTGTTTGCCGCCAACTGCCCGAGCAATCAAAGCTCAATACAACCACTGTACTAGTGCGCATTAAACAGAACATACTTGAAGTGAACGTGCTCTTCACGCTCGTGGTTATGCTCAGTTGAGTGGACAATAAAACATGATGCAGGAAATAGTCGTAAAATACTGTTTTTTTTGTAGTTTTCCGTCGTGTTTCATATCAGCTAAACCACACCTGCTGTAGCTGCCAGTAGTTCCTTTCACCGACTGGTCTGAGGCACTCTGCGTTCACGTAGCTTGAAGCCTGGAAAGATGGACTCTCGCATGATTCCACGTCCAGCGTTGCGTCACAGCAAAAACTTGAGCCAACAGTGCGCAGTGCTGACATCGGTCTGAACAAAGCCTGAGGACATTGTATCATCTGTTCATCACTAGCTCACACTGTCACTCTGTCATCTGTGTGTGTGTGTTGTTGCCCGGCTGTACAGGAGTAAACACTTGAAACACTGAAGTGTTTTTGTGTGTTTTCTCTGAACGATCCACATGAACGATTTTCCACGGGAACCTGACATCCTCATCACTTCATCTGACTCCTCACAATGGTTCTCCTAAAAGAACCTGGTCAATACCGGATCTTTGAGTTTTCCTTTAACACAAACACGTGACAGGTTACATATTGGAATAAGGATCCTTTGTACAGTGGGACATTTAAAAAAATAAACTTAGCAACACTAGCAATTCAACATTAAACAGTTCTAATAGTTGAAAGAAAAATCATTTTAATCAGCAGCTTTTATTCATCTTGAGGCCAAAAATGTCTCCTAACTGGCCGAGTAACAAGCAGAACCATCACGACTGGTATGTTTAGCACATTCTTCCTTGTCCAAACCTGGTGCCTACATTACCCACAATGCAATTTGACCATTAAGTTTGGTGTTGTCGTGTAGCGTCTAGCCTGAAGCAGAGATGATTGGCTGGCTACTTTTTTAAACTTGTGGTCATCAGCTGACACCGACTCAAGTGACATCACTCGAGGACTTCATGCAGCTCCCTCTAGAGGCCTAAAAGTCTACTCGCATGTACTCCCCATAAGAGTTCCTCTTTAAAGCTGCAGGCGATAACTTTTTAATAGAAAACAATAACATTTCATCAGATTTGTTGAAATTGTCACTTTATCCTGAAAGTAGGACACGAGACAGACGATCTGTGTCTGAACCAAAACAACCAATCAGAGTCAAGGAAGACAGCTGATTGGTGAGCAATCAACTATATTTCCCATGCACCGCTGTCAGGATGTCGTGACAGGAAGGTAAATGTGACAAAAAGTTATTTTCCCTGGAACTTTTAGTGCCCAATTAGGAAGATCTTTACTGGAACAATGAGAAACTTTGTGAATATGTCTCCAAAAACTCCCAACTTTAAATGTTAAATGAAGTGTGCGGAAAGTATCTTCACATCAAATCCATCAAAACACACCAGACCATCCTGTAACTGTTGATTCAAAAAATTCTCCTCACTTCATGTTCATCATGTATTTCCACAGTGGCGGCTCTGTCTTGTTGATATGTAGCATTTAATAATGTAAAATAATAACCGTTCCCAATGCCTGTAATATCACACCATGTTGTATGTAGAGCTTTTTTCTGCTGAGTACAGGAACCTGGACTCTCAGTCAGCTGTTGGTGCGTGTAGAGCACTTTTTCTACGATGCATGTTGTCTTTGACCTCCAGCCCCACTCCATCATGTCCCACCCAGCAACACAACGCTTTCTTTCTCCAAACTTTGCCTTTTAAAATGTTTGCCGGCACGATCACACATCGTTTTCTACCCAGTACATAACAATGCCTTTTAATAAACAGTAACTCCCTTTATACCTTGAACTATGGAACTTTAAAGCAATGGCACATGTTTGTATGAAGACCGAAGAGTCTGGAAATGTGTAAAGAAAGAAACATGTTCTCTTCTTCTCGTGTCCTGCCTGATGCTTCCTATCCTCCCTCCTCGCTTGCTTGCTCGCTCGCTCTGAAGGTCAGCTGCCGGCCTTGTGAAGTCGAGCAAAGCTTTCATATTTACGAAATGGAAATCTGACATTTTGCAGAAAATGAACTCTTCATTTGTGTGAAGTCTCAGCTTTTCATAAAAGAACGCATACCGTGACAGAGGAGAGCATCAGTATGCGCCGAGCGACTCCCTGTTTGTTCAGACGTCACGCTGCTATCATCCGCAGACGGCGGACTCCTCTACCCTCTACACACACTCACACACACGAGGCCATAAATCTGAATCTTTGGCCTCTTTTCCATTTTATATCCACTGATACTGAGCTGACTGCTCTGAAATGATTACAACTCAACATGTTTTATTTGAACAGCAAAGCTCAGTTCAATAACTTGTTTCATATTCTGTTCATATCTCAGGAACTATAACAGTCAAAAGGACGACTTGTTAGAGGGGACAATCACAATAAAGAGAGAGCTGTTCAGCTCCGGTCTTATTTCATATTACAACTCTGTAAATCACAGCCATGTCCCCTGGAAGTGATGTTTTATTTATACATATCTGTAATGTATTATATTCCTGAAAAGAGCTTGCTTCACCAATGATATGACACGCTATACACGTCCTGTTTCCACCCAGCTGATTGTAGCAAGCGTAGTGCTACAGAGATGCTGCTGAGACTGACACAGATTCCAGACAAACCATTTTATTGTCCCAATGTTCAGAAGAGATGTGAAATGAGTCCAGTGTGAGGTAGAACTGGCAATTTGTCCAGGGTGTATCCCATGTCTCGCCCAGTGCCAGCTGGGAAAGGCTCCAGCCCTTATGACCCTGATAGGGATACATGGGTGGATGGATGGATGGATGGATGAATGGATGGGTGGGTGGGTAGATGGATGGATAGATGGGTGGGTGGATGAAGGGATGGGTGGATGAATGGATGGATGGGTGAGTGGATGGATGGATGGGTGGGTGGATGAATGGATGGGTGGGTGGGTGGATGAATGGATGGATGGATGGATGGATGGATGGATGGATGGCGAAAGAATCACTCATAATCTCTGCTCACGTTCTCTTCTACCATTCGAACACTGGTTTCTAACAATCTGACTCTCATTGGGGGGTCTCACAGGGGCTCGTGAGGCCTCCTTCATATCGAGTGAGTGCAAAGATGTGAGTGAAAGAAGTGAAATGAAATTGTTACTTTCAAGAATATTATGTATTCTAAACAAATGGTGAAACATGAACACAAACTATATTCCCTTGGTGTTCACTCTGCTGAAGAAACTCGTCCTGCATTAGAAAAGAACAAAGTTAAAACAAGCTCAAAGAACAATGACCAGATGTCAGGGATAGTCAAACACTGTTACTGTCAACAACAACGACAAAATATTCTTCTATTAAATATGCACTACTGTAAAAAAAAAAAATTCAAAACAATATTTCCATCTGCCCAAAATTTATTCAAATCACTTGTTTGGCTCCTGCGGTTATTGTGTTCACTGTTTGGGTTCATTGTTCTGTTTTATTGTAATACATTGAATATAATCTGAAAATATCAGTCAGTTCCATAGAAAAGAGCTCCCATTGGTTCAGAGTGAGAAGATTCTGATAGAGACACTGGTTAAACCCATGTGAAGTGACTCTTTGAAACCGCCTCTGGTGCTAATTATGGAAAATAATGAATGGCCTTGAAATGGCTGGTAAGTAAAACTCATTTTATATTATTATTATTGGAAACGTGTTGAGTTGTATGTCATATTTCTGCACATGCTCTGACTAAATGATTTAATTTAACCTCTTTCCAGGTAATGTCTTTCTATCACAGACTCATACCTGTCTGTGCCAGTTGCCGGTGTTGCCTGTTCAGGATCACAGGTGACCAGGAGAATATCCCAGCATGCACTGGGCTAGATGCAGGTTTTACACAGTAGGGAGGTCAATCACAGGGCCAAAACACTTAGTGTTTGGATATAAGGGGAACAGACATTCATGCTGTGGGGAGACAGCCCAAACACTGATCTCAAATATGAAGTAATTAGTCATTTTGCAGTCTGTTTACAGTTTTAGTCACAAATATGATATCACGAGCTGAGAATTCATCTGAGCTGCTGTCAGAAATAAATCAACGAAACAAGCCGTAAACATCTGTCTTCATATCAGTTACTGAAGTTTCTATGGCAAACACAACACAGACACAACATCCAGCAGACACAGCAACAGCAGCATTCATTCGAAGGCATGGAGGAGCAACCTCCATTGAAACTTCTCCACCATTGATCTGTACATTTTGTGTGTTTCAAACCACAACAGAGCTAAACTGACTGCTACTACTTCCAGAACTCTTGAGTTTCCCGTTGGAAAGAACTGTCCGATGACGAGGTACAGCCGTGAAAATATTCAAAATGCAGCATGCCCCTAGACCACCGTCCACTGTAACACACTACGGATTAGTGCCCCACACAACCCCACTTCAAATAACACTGTTCTCACCCACGGCTTTATCTTCAAATCTTCAAGGAATCTCAAGGAGTTGCAGAGAAAGAATCACAAAATGTTTTGCAATAAATTTGAAGAAGTGTCTAGACGCCCTCGACTCCAGGAGGTCACTGTTTTTTCTCTCCGGTATGACTAAGGACACATTGCATTACTGAGGAATGGCTCTGACCACAGCATCCACATGTGGTAGATGGGGAAATTGTGAGTAATGATGAATTGTTCATAGATTACTGATTCCGTGGAGACCAAATGTCTGTGCAGCGGAGATGTTACTATCCCCTGCAGAGCTGCGGATCCTCTCGCTGTCCTGAGCGACAGCCAGACTTAAGCTTGATGCTCAGATGGTTGATATTAAGAACATTTGGTTGTAATTAACTTTTTCGATAGCAGCAAGGTGTTGGTGTTTTTTCTTTGGTTAACCGCCTCATGAGGAAACTCCCTGACGTGGCATTTCCCAGTTCTTACTGTTTTTCCAGCAGACGTGTGACCGTATTCCCAGTAGCTGTTTTCATCTGTATCTCTTTAACTGTAATCACAAGTTAATTGAGTATTTTTACATGGGTTACGGTCAATTCTATGAGCTTCCATTTCCTCTTTCTATCTCTGAAATCCAAAGGAAGGACTGGTGTTAATGTGCTGAACACTGAGTTTCATGGAGGCCTATAATGTTTACAGTGGAAAAGTGAGTCATGTTTTGTCTGGAGTCCCTGCTAGTCTCGCTCCAAGTGATGACAGTTAAGATGGTGGAGCTTGCACGGCTCTAATAGGCGGCTAATGAATGCCTTATGAAGTACTCTCAAGGTGAATTTGGTGGAGTGGCAGCAGGGGCTTGTGGGAGTGCAGGGTGATACTTCCCAGACGGCCCAGCGACAGGAAGCATTCACAATCAAAGGGTGGCGAGAAGTCCCAGTATCAGTTACAAGAAAATCTCTGCATCATTTACACTAAATTACCATTTTATCACTTTGTTATAGTTTGTGATGAATTGAATGTGACATGAATCTAACAATAATCACTTCTGGTCGTGTAAGATAATCCATCACAGCCTGCTTTTATTCTTCTAATAGCTACATAATGATGATGTAACCTGGGCAACGATAAAAGCAGATATCATATTGATTACCCCCCCCCTCTCATTCTTTAAACCCAACCGGTCGTGTCCACCTTTCTCTTAAAGGAAGTTTCTCCTCGCCACTGTCACAAAGTGCTTGCTCATGGTTGGAATTGTTGGGTCTCTGTAAATAATATTATAAATCTGTTAGAAATAAAATGTAACTGAATTGAAAGTTTTGACAGCTTAAAGACATTCAAATGAGCCTTTAAACAGTGTTATATGGTTTGTAACATTATTGAAATCATGTGAAGCATAGGCTGCAACCTATTATGACACATTATTAAGAAATATTAGCTCAAAAACTGCACCAATAGATATACTTTTAATAACATTAGTTTAGATGACTGTAATGTGAAAGATGAACCCACAAAAAGATATCACCAACTCTGCAGGTCCCCTCAGCTCTACAGAGCCTTTTAGTGTCTTTTAGCTCATTGTTTTGGTTTTCAGCTCACAAACACCACTGCCATCAAGCAGCAGAGAAAAAAACATATGTAGTATCATATACTAAGTAATGCATAACTAATGCATGACTCATAATTATTTAATGCATTAATTAATGCAGGATGCGCTCCACAAATGATCAAGATGCCTTTGTGTGACACTTCATAGATCATCAGTTGAGGAATGTTCATTCATAGTTCTTTCATAAATGAATTCATACGCATCAAGTGAGCTGAATTTGAATGACAAGAAGTTTATGTTAATGTTTGCATCCAGTTTGATTGAAGACAAACCATCATACATGTTCTTTTCTGCTTTCACACAAATACATGAGTCTGAAATGACCCTTTGTGACTGAATCCAGCTCATATGATTACGTTTGATGTATGAAGTAACGTTTTTTAAGCTCCCATGAGACAAAAGAAAAAGAGAGGAAAAAATGTGTTGCACTTGCCGACTAAGGGGAACTGGACCACAAGAAAATAACAGCCATGTCTCCTAGTGATCTATCGTACATGTGTTTACTCAGTGAACTGATTCAGCAATGTCGGTTTCACAACAATATCTAACATCTAGCATTAGTCACCATAAGCAATTTGTCACAGCAGACCAAACTCAGGGCGTGTTGAATTGAGCAACAGTTCATTTTATTGCTTATGAATTCAACTTTTCATTTGTACAAAGACAGGGAACAGATAAAGAGGAAAAAGTGTGCTTTTCGTAATAACTAAAAGACATTACACTAATAAAATCAGGTACCATTCCAGCTCGCATCTTCCCCTCTCAACCAAATCTCCTCCAGCCTGAAACAGCAACAACAAAAGGATTAAAGTCCATTTGGATTTTGTACAACGGCAGTCTCCATTACAGATGAGTTCCTGTCAAACCAAATGAACTCCCCCTGAACTCTGCATGTAAATGGGAGCTGTGAATGGGGCAGACATAATTAGTGCCTTTGCAATGAGGCCACGGGCCAGCAACAAATGGAGACCCACAGGCAACTGTTCCTTTGGCTCGGAGACTCACTTTGGTCGGAGTAGGTGACATGTTTAATAGAGGCAGTAAACTCAATTTGGGGAGGTTTTAATGAGACACTTTCAGTTCGTCTTTGAATGTTCTGAAGATAATGCGGCTTGTTTTAAACTCCTTGACCACATCTCATGTCTGGACCTGAAATGAAAGCCACAGCTTGTCTGGAATTGGATGATGTTGGATTTCAAAGGTTAATGCAGACTTTTTGGAGGTTCTAAGCACTCTAATAAGACTCTTTCTTACATTACTTTCAGATCCAGCCCTAACAGCTTTTGCTGGATATTTGTGCCCTCTAGCGACTTGTTGCTGTGGCAGATTCAGTCATGTTTTTGGTGGTAAAACAGCAGGAAGTTCATGAATCTACTCGTATTGATAGTTGAGGTGTCGGCCTTAATCTTGTTGCATGATATTAATAGTTAACCCTAAGCCATATTAGCTATGGCTGTATCAGAATATCAACATTAGAAAACAAAGAAGATCCAAACAAAACAAAATAATTGCTCAGTTGATGCTTGGATTATGTTACATAGACTGTATTACTACTACTTTTTGTGACTTTGAACAGTACTTGGTTGAACAACATGGGTCTGATGGATCTCGTAGGATCTTGTTAGAAGTCATGGACCTTTAAAGCTTGAGAAAAGCTACTTTATGGGTTCCACCAACCCTTCAAGTCTGTGATAAATTGTGCTCATTGGATTCTGGAAAGCAAAGGCACTTTGTCTTTGTGTACAAATAGCTTTTATTTTTCTGTGTCAACATCACTGGCTTCCTCTGAAACAGCTTCTCAACCATGACGGGACTAAAAGTCTTGAAAGCCAGACTAATGAGACTCCCATGGATGAGTTAGTAGCTCTTTATGGCAGTTGTGTAATGTCCTGTCTCACCACACTGAAGTGGTTTCTCCACTCAGACACTCGATAAGACAGACTGATCGACTCTGGTCAGGGGGAAGGTTCATCACGGACACTACAGACTGGCTGACATTTCAAGCAGTACATGTACTGTAAATGATCTGACCCTGTGTTGTACAGTCTTTTTAGTGTCACCGGGCATGTTAAGCCCCACCCGGCCAAACAACAGGGTGTGCTTGTTTACATGCCCTGTGATATCGCTCTAATAACAAGTCAGCACTTGGGTCAAGTCAACAGCGGTCACCTGGGATTCCTGTCATCAGCACAGGTTGTGAATGCACCACACCCCTGCTGGGAAAGAGATGATACCTCCACACAAACACCCCATCCCCCAGCAGGATGTTGCCCACCCGCCTGGACTAATGCTTACTTTTGAATCTGTCCTGCTGAGGTGAGGCTAGATCTCTGGAGGCTCATTTACCCCCATTCATGCTCTGTTCTGAGTGAGATTATTAAAGCTGAGTAAAAAAAAAAATCTCTGAATTCTGAGCAAAACATAAAGAAAAGTAAAAAGTTTAAATTATGTGTCGGTAAAATAATCAAAACTCAAGGACCTCTAGCTTCTTCTAGAGATTTTAACTTTGTGCTTCAATTATTTATTTTCCTGATGAGTATCCCTGAAATTCTTTGTTGAGTTTTAAATCATTAATCAGTTAGTATAAATTTAAAATGAATCATGAAAGAATAAAAGATTATCAGCGCAGTTCCACAAAGTTCTTTAGTTTTCATAAAGCCAGCCTCACTGAGTGGGCTGCAGATATGTTTATTGGTCTGCTGAGAGGTGGTTGTCGGGGGAAATGCTGTGGCACCTCTTGATGGATCTCACTTCATCTACTTTAATTAGAGAGGACGAGGTGTTAGAAGTGTTTGATTTGATCGTCAGCTAATTATACCTGCCAGTCAGGGCACGGTTACTTTGGGGTCACCCTAGTCAAGCACCAAAGTGTCAAAGTACACTTGCATAAAAAGAAACTAAAGACTTTAGTGCCTGTTTTTGTTCAATTTGGACTGTAAATGGACTATAGATGGAGGTGGTGGAGGGGAACTCATCCTGGCCTTGACGGTAGTGAGGCCACATGGCATCCACCCCCATGTTTTTAAGGCAAAAGCTAGCCCCCATGCTCACCTGAGAGGTCACCATCCACTATCCATTAAGGGGTTTGGACTGAGTTTAGAGAGTCACTGAACATATTGCCCTCATTGTTCTCCATGAAGTTTTCTGAAGTGATGTAAAGTAGACACAGTGTTATGTGGAGTGAGCACTGTGTTAAAAATAGCTGCATTGCTTGTCAGAAAACATATGGTAACTTAGGAGGCAATGGGGCCTTGTGTGATTCATTTGGCATTCAGGTAACACACCTGTCATAATTTTGTTTCAATGAAAACTCAACTCTTGACATTAGCTCCTGGTGTTCTTCACCACTGTTTTGGAAGAATAAAATAACAGGAGTAACATATACATATGTCATTATACATTATATAACATGGATGTTTGAAGTTGATAATGCAGCCTCTTATCAGCCCTGCAGATAAAGATTAAAATGTTTAGTTTGGAGATGTCACTGTGGTTTTGACTTTTTTATTTTTAAAACCTTATTTTTGGCATTGATGTCCCAGGTTGTGTTATTGCTGGTGTTCCTGGTGTTATATAAATCCCTTGAAGTTATGCCTTATGGAACTTTAATTTAAAATATTATATTTTCAAAAAAAGTTTAATATCTCATATGCATTATCATTACAATTTGAGGAGTATGAGTACGAGTCTTTTCTGACTCTGGATTTTTCTAACAATACCAAAACCACCATGGACCTAAAAGGCTGAGTTAGTTAGTTACTCTCCTCCAGCTCACTTTCTTAAACATTAAATTATGAGCTTGACAACAAATTAACCACCAAAAACGTAACCTTTTCTTAAATGGCCTGAACAGTTGTGCAGAAATCCCACAACCATGTCTCGACAACTACAAAGAGCCGATACACCACCATGGGAATACCACTACTCTGTGTTCTTTCTTGCCAAGGATGTTCCACTGCCTCCAAGCCCCCATCCGCTGATGATGTGCTGGGTTTCCCTCACTAGGTTTCCGTCTGTGGATGATGAAGTGGCCTGTTTGATGTCCCAGCCTGTCAGCGTAATGGCTTGTGTGGTTCCCCCCACCTGCTGATACTGTCTCTTAGATTTGAGAGACATTGTGTTTCCTTCTCTGGATAAGATAATTGAACTAAAGCATTCCAACTTGCCCTGCTCTTGCTGAGGTTGTACCCAGATTTGCAAAGGTTTCCTTCTCTGGATGATGACACTGATCCAAAGCATCCCAACATTTGAGGTTCCAATGCCTCCAAGACCTCCTCCTGCTAAGACTGTGCTTCACATTGAAGACGCTGATGAGGGGAAGTACCCAGATTTACTAAACATAAGGTTTCCTTCTTTGCTTCTTTGATGTCCCCGTCTGTCAGCATAATGGCTTGTGAGGTTCCAATGCCTCCAAGCTGTCCACCTGCTGATGCTGCATGATACTTTCATGAGAAGTACCCAGATTTGTCTAGCACATGGTTTCCTTTTCTTGGTGATGAAGTGCGTAGATTGATAGCTTGTGTTGGAGACACACTGATGAGAAGATCTGAAAAACACTGGATTTCCTTGCGTGGATGACGACACTGCTACACAGCATCCTAAACTGTTGCCTCAGGAGGTTCCACTGTTGGCAAGCCCTCCACCTGCTAAAGTAAAAAGAAATACCGGACTGAAAAACACAGGGTTTCCTTCTCTGGTTGATGGCCTGTGTGATGACCTTCGGCTGGCCAACAGAGATTCCTCTGCCCTCAGGTCCTCCACATGTTGAACTTCCATACCTTGCAGAGAGGAAATACCCTGATTTATCTATTGTCATTTTTCCTTGTCTGGAGGATGATGTTGAGCCTGTGAATACCAAAATACATGTTTATCTCATATTTAATGGTCATTTTAATGGTGAAATTTGGTGATAATTTAAAGTCAATTGATGCTGTAAAAAACTCAACTCCTCTGTTGAGGACAGGTTGAACTGTAAATGACCTGGTCAAAGAATGAGGTCATTCTCATCATGGTGGCGAGTTCACTCCCTTAGTGGAAATATGACGGACCTCCACAGATTTTTACCATCATAACAGCCTTAGCATTTTCATGACTCTCACTCACATGATAGCTTTCTGCAGTTTGTCCACACTTCCAACTTAATGTCAGAGGGAGATTAAGGACCAGAATTTACAACCTCTGAAAAGCAAGATCACCAAGCTGGGTGATTACACGGTGGCTCAGTGGTTAGCCCTCACACCAAGATGGTCCTGGGTATGAATCAAGACTGGAGGACGGCCTTTGTGTGTGGAGTTCTCCCCATGGTTGCGTGGGTTTCAGTTCTTCGGTCAGTGCCCTTGACCAAGACTGGCTTCTAACTGGCTATACCCACTACTCCTAATAGCCTACTTAGGATATGTTAAATGCAGATAATGAATTCTGTTTTACCGGATATCTGACAATAAACTTAATGTGGTTTGATCTGGGATCCAGCTGGTTGGTGGACCTTTTGGTCATTTAAATAGGTAACATGTGAGCTAAGCTAAACAAGAGTCTTCAGTCTTTGTGATATGTCTTCCGTTCATCCACACCTGTTCCTCATTCACCTGATTACCACCTGGCTTCATCCTCCACTCGCTGCCGGTTCGTTGTTGTACCCTCACAGTGACTATTCAACCTGCCAGCTCTGAGAAACTCTTTCGGAAGAATCTTTTGGACTTTGTGTTTTGCACGCCTGCCTTGACATTAGCTTATTTCTGCTGTGTTCTCCAGCCATGCCATGCTCCACCTGCCCTTTTGTCTGTTCTCCCTGCATCTCCCTCACACCCTGGGTTTCCTCCCCGGACCTCGCTGTCACTCTCCCTCTCCCCACTGTGTTGTTTGTCACTATTTGTGAAATTCAAACCTTATGTGTACTCACCCCGCATTGCATTATCCACAACAGAGACAATCGTCTTTTGCCAGGATTATCTCAAAATAAAAAAGGCAAAATAATAAAGTCATAAGCAGAAAGAACTAAGGAATCAGTTGCTTCACTTGATGCCTGACTCAAACCACTGTGCAACAACAAAGAGAAGAACCAAACAGCAAGATCATTTGAGAACCTTCAAACTCAAACTATATTATATTAAATATTTATATTGCACCTCATGGTTTTGATTACTTCATGGTTAAATCCTACTTTGGTTGGCAAATAAGCACACTATTTAAACTAGACTTGAATT
>NC_040029.1:11535083-11569629 GCF_000972845.2 Larimichthys crocea | reverse complement strand
ACACTAATATATCTGGGAAACAAAGCTCTACTTTGCCACATCCAAAATGGCGGCCGCCACCGGAAGTAAACAAAACCGCGTTAATTGCGTTAATTTTTTTTAACGCGTTAATTCTTTAAAATTAATCGACAAGATTAACGCGTTAATTTTGACAGCACTAATATTTATATATTATATATAAATCAGTTTAATTTAAATGAAATTTGGGGAATTCACAATATGCTTCAATTCTGCTCAAAATGAGGATAAGGTGTACTGCTAGTATATTTTCTGATCTTCTGAGTGTTGTATGCTTTGGTGTACAGTCGTCCCTCGCTATATCGCAGTTCACTTTTCGCGGACTCGCTGTTTCGCGGATTTTTTTCAGTGTAATTTTGCATGCTTTATTTTTACAGCGTACTGTACGGTATGAATGCGCATTGTGTTCTGCGTCCGAAATTGGCTAAGGGAGAACCGCACATGTGTTCTGCGTCCTGTTTAAGGGAGTACTGTACAAAATGCATGTAAAAAGGTATATAAACGTGTGTGGTTAGAGGTTTTACGGCCTTAAAACATGTATAATAATTGTAAAACTTACTTCGCGGATATCGTTTATTGCGGGTTATTTTTAGAACGTATCCCCCGCGATAAACGAGGGACCACTGTATGGAGAAAATGTCCCTTTGCCTGTGCTAATGTGAAACAGTACTAAGTATAATAACAGCTGTATTAAGAATGCAAGATAGAAAAACATCTACAAACCAAAACTGTGTGCATGTCACCATCATGGGAAGTTGTAAAATATGTTGTTTTATATATATATTTGTATGTAATGATACAATTTTTCTTGTTGGAGCTGTAAATAAAATGTAATCGTGGTAAGCATGACTCGACACCACTACATACATTTGACATAACATCCGAACTGTCCAAAACATTTTTTTTTTCTTTGAGTGAGCACAGAAACTTTTTCAAAGACTTGTTCTTTGGATTTTTCCATTTCTACTCGGTATTTCTAATATGACAGGTTGGACTTTGCCAAACTCAGACAGTGGAGAGCCAGCCTGTGTTTGTGCCGCTTGTCTCTTTGTGTGCACGTCACTCTCTCAGTAAATGGACACACATGCCCAGTCCTTCCCATCCATCAGCACAACAGCTCAACAGCTGGATGTGATTGAGCATCTGTCTGTCCCTAAGTCCTCTGGAGACAAAGTCTCACACACACTCCGTTTCACACACTAGTCTAGCCTTGCCGTCTCTCTCTCTCTCTTCCCAACTTTCTCTCTCACATCAAACCAAACCTCTGGAGAAAGCCCATTTTCAAGGCACCAGTAGGAGCTCAATCATCCAGGCTTCCCTCAAATACCTCCCATGTGTTTTGAATGTACGCCTGACATTTCTCCCCCTGCTCTATTATCCTTAAAACATTTCATTTCATTGATAGATTTTCATATTAGCTTTCCCACCAGCCCCCCAGACGCTACTTAGATGTTCGGCTATGCTTGTTAGCACATTAAGCCCACTTAGCCTTCTGACCCCTTGACACATGGAGTAAGTGTTTTCGCTGGTGCCCTGGCGCTCGGCGGACGCTTTGCTTTTTTCGAGCACAATGTGGGATTCAGCGCTATTGGAGACATCTTTTTGGCACCGGAGGAAGGAAACATTAAACACAGGATGATGGCTGTAAGACAAGACAGAGAGAAAGAGAGAGAGAGAGAGATTCAGAGATTCATCATTCTGCTGGCCAGGAACACATCCAAACACTGCTGCCTTAGCTCAAGTTGGCCCACCACAAGTCAATGAATCATCCTAATTCCTGACGGTTAATGTGTCTTCTTTACAAAACTGCATTTCTGTGGCTATGTTAGATAGTGTGCAGAGCATCCGTTGGCCTAACACAGCAAGCAAGTCACAAAGAATAACTATTGCCGTGCCAGTGACAGGGTTTTGATATTTACTTTGTAAGACGTCCAGGAAAGAAACGCATGCCCCTGCCAATCAGCCATCCACTCCTTCACGAATCATAAGTAAATCACTGAAACATATTAACGTGTTATCATAGAAATCTGGTGACTTTAGACTCAGTGATCCTGTTTTCAAAGCCTCCTCGGCATGTCATCGCCCAGTTATTACCGCTGTGTGTGCGTGCATACTGATAATGTCAGATGAGTGTGTGTTCGCGTGTATGAAGGATGTCTTACGTGGCTCGGTCTGTCTTTCCGTGTAGTCTTTGAAATGTGTGTGGAGATGGCGTATCAGTGCTGATTGATTGCGAACAGCTCTACACAGTCTACATGAGGTCCAGGCTGCTGAGTGATGAAACATAGTTGTAGACACTGTGGAAAGTATTGTGTGGAGAAATGTCACTGGGGCAGTGGCTTTTTGATTTTTCATCTTCTCTGGCTGTTCTGCGGCGGGTTACATGCTGGACTATTTCTTGGTCAGGCACTGTAATTCCCTGGAGTCTGCACCGGTTGCCTGGCAACTGCTCAGAGGCAAAAAATAGTCCATCACATTTATGCATGCAACAGCAAATTGTCATATTTACACAGTTTGGTTTTTGTCCAATTAGTGAGCTTAATTAATGAGCTTTAGAGGTGGTGATGATAGTTGCATTTTGTTAACATTAGACAGAGCAAGGCTAGCAGTTTCCCTCTGTTTCCAGTCTTTATGCTAAGCTAAGCTAACAACTGCTTGTGGCGGTTTCATGTAGACGCGAGAGTGACATCTTCTCGTAACCCTGCACCAGAAAGCATGAACGTATTTCCCAAAATGTCAAACTTTGTGTTTGTTAACGGAGCATTTATCTGACTATCAGCCGATGTATACAGTGGTCCCTCGTTTATCGCGGGGGATACGTTCTAAAAATAACCCGCAATAAATGAAATCCGCGAAGTAAGTTTTACAATTATTATACATGTTTTAAGGCCGTAAAACCCCTAACCACACACTTTTATACACCTTTTTACACGCATTTTGTACAGTACTCCCTTAATTAATCAGGACGCAGAACACACGTGCGGTTCTCACTTAGCCAATCAGGACGCAGAACACAATGCGCGTTCATACTGTACAGTACGCTGTAAAAATAAAGCAGGCAAAATTACACTAAAAAAAATCCGCGAAACAGCGAGTCCGCGATATAGCGAGGGACGACTGTACTTCAGAGATATGGTGACCTGTCTGAGCGCGATGGAACCATCCGAGAAGCTGTTGTTGGAAAGCACAGGCACTTTCAGAAAATGACAGGCCAGCAAATCAGATCAACGAACCACATAACATAGTGACTGACTGAAGCCAGTTGGAAGAAGAGCAATAACATATTTTCCATCCAGAAAACTTTCAATGCCGTTCTTTGTTCTTCTTCTAAATCAGGAAATACTCAGCAGATCTGTTTTAACGGATGCTAGCAGCATCTACGCCATTGCCGTTTTCCAACCAGACACTCATGTCCTCACCCTAGTCTCTCATGTCGTAGCTGCCAGTAGTTCCTCATAGAATGCTGACTGGTGCATAATCATTGTGGAGTACGTTTCATAGGTATCCACGAGCAGAAGAGTCTTACACGGGACTCACACAGGAGGCGTTACAGCAGCGTGATGGCTGCGCCGCGATTTAGCTGCGTCCTTTGCCCGGTGTCAACTCACTAGTGATGTGTCGGTTGCGAACGATCCGGTTCTAAGAACCGGCTCTTTGAAGTGAACGATAGGAGCCGGCTCCTCGTTGGTAGCCGATTTAGGGAGCTGTTTTTTAATTTTTAATTTTCATTTCGGTGCCTCACTCGACTGTTCTCACACATCACCAATCACGTTCGGCTTTCAATTAAAATACTGGAGGAAAAAAAAACTAGCGGGGAAAAAAAAATGTTTTTACTCCACTTTTTTTGTGTGAAAGCTGCACGTAATTGGTGAAAAGATGTATAGCAGCATCCAAGGCAGGGGTGACACACACACACACACACACACACACACACAGCGGTCGCGGAGGACAAACACAACAGGAGGGAGACGAGAGACATTATTTATTACATTATTGCATTATTTTGGGTGATAAATTAATTAAATAGTTAGTACGTTTTATTTATATAGCACATTTTTACACCGCATGCACTGACCAAAGTGCTTTACAATGTCAAAAATAAAATAAAATATAATAACATTTAAAAATATAAAATAATAATAACAGCAATAATAACAAAATAATAATAATAATTAATTAATAAAACCAATTAATAAAATGTGAGGAGCCGTTTGGGAGCCGAAAGAGCCGGCTCTCCAAAAAGAACCGAAATTCCCATCACTACAACTCACACCGGACACGTGTCAGTCGCGTTACGGCAGTGGAGCGACCCGGCCATATTCAGGCGAGATCACGCGAGAATCTGACTTTGCTTCTCCGACGTGGAGGAGATTATAAAAAGCATCTGTTGTGTCATAAATGATTGTGTGTTGTTACACTTCAACAATTAGCCTCTCGTTGAGACCCTTTGATCGATCTTTGATCACCTGGTGCCACCGGTCATGACGTAACGTTAATATGAAGTTGTAAAGAGCGACATGAACTGTGTATTGTGTTTTATTTTGAAAGGGGGCGGAAGTTTATTATGTTGATTCTGTGTCGTATTTCCTGTCTGGTGCGCAGTGCTCTGTTGAAATTTACGAGGTTTAGCAGCGGCTCGCGTCAAAAATAGAAATGCTACGGAAAGCTCGCACCGTGACGCGGAGAGTCGCTTCTGAGACGCTGCTGAGACACGCCCTGTGTGAGTGCTCTCATTGACTAGACTGGCGGCTATCTGCTACCGTGACCGCGGCGCAGCCGTAACGGGGCCGTAAGGCCTCCGGTGTGAGTGGGCCTTTATAGAGGTGTTGCAAAAGTTTAAAGGTACCATATTCAGAGGCATTTCACACATTCATTTTATGTTTTCATCACTATGTATTGATAATGGGTAAACAAGTAGTAATGTGACTTACAAAATTGGAGGTGAAAATGTGTGACATGTTTTGCTGGTGGAACCAAACTCAGATGGGGTGCATGAGGTCAGGTTCAGGTTCATGGTGAGCTTTGTGCTGTATCACATTGCGGAAATTAATAGTTTCATTAATGGTTTGAATTTTTATGTAAATCTAAAGCAGTGATAATTAACTGAAGATGAGTACAACTAAACCTAAAAAGATTAACATTACGTGAACTGCAGTGGATGCTAAACCTCCAATGGGATTAGAAGTGAACCTCCACCATCAGTGTTGATGATTTTTTTCCCCAGGAAATATGTAGCAGAGTTCCCAACCTGGCGAAAGTAAAATATTAATGTGATGGACTTGCACACTTAAACACATGAACATATATTCATATATACTCGGTTGCTTAGGTCTATGATTTAACGATATAGCCTGGCTACAGAAAGGGAAGGCAAAAGCAACAAGGAAAAATAAAAGTATACAGATCAATAAATATTCTTAAATATACAGAAAAAAATTATTCAAAAAGAATTTTTAAACTATATACAGTATAAACTAAATAAATTAATAAATGTGAAAGTGACTGACAATGCTTATAATTCATATTTTATTTTCTTATTCTTTTACAGATGTATTCTTTTTGATGGCGCTCCTCTGACTCCATGTTCGTTGGATTTGTTTTAGCTACTTCAACAAATGTAATAAATTGAAACAGTCGGTGAAATCCTGTTAAAACAGGTTCAGACTATACACAGCCTAAAAATCTCACTTTCAAACTTTCAAACTACAGCTGCTCAGTCAGAAAAATGTACGCATAATCTCCAATATCATAGGAATCATATTCCATCAGTGTGAATAATCACATCAAGAGTAATAGTAATTCATTGATCGTACATCAATCAAGCTTAATACCGATTTTTAAGAACTTCCACTTGCACGAAGGATATGCATTATTCTGATGGTGACTGGTGAGTAATATATGAATGTGGGGCCATGATTCTGACAGTAAAGTTCTGTTAATTAATGTATTCAATATTCACTTTCATACAGACAGAATCAATGAGCAAATAAAACAGTATTTTTGGCTCTGTAAGTGGGAGGAGGAACAGAGACACTCAGTCAGTTACCATGGTATTCGTTGTGAGTTTCTATAATTTAATCTAAAAGGTTTTCTGAAATACAACCCAGAAAGACTTTGACCATGATGCGTTTGCCTGTTCTTCTTTGTTGCTGTCGTAGTGTTTTGGATTGGCATTTGTTTGCAGAGTTGGGCAGCATGTTCGTGTTTTTCCCTGAAATTAGCCAAATTTCTGTATTGACTAAGTTGATTTTAGCTAACTATAAATGATGTAATAATACAAAGCAAAGGTGTAATCAGTGATTGCTACGGGCCAAGAGTGAAGTAGCAGGGACCTATTACCTAACTGTAACTGAAGCTAAACCGGGATTGGCCAGCTGGCTGTGGTGTGCGGTGTGGGTCTGGTGTCGGTTGCTTCACGGTGTATGATGTCAAAGCCAAAATTAAGGACATATGTGCACATGAAACAATTGTTTGGCAATTTTTTTTATCTAGTTGCAAAGTGGAGTTGGTATTCTTCTGGAAATGAATGGCCATGAAGTTCAAAGAGCTGGGACTAAGCATCTGACAGTGCATGCAGACCTGTGACTTCCTGAAGGGCAGATTTTAGGTGGTGAGGATGGCACACCTCAGGGCTGTGTATTGAGTCCCGTGCTGTACTCCCTGTACACACATCATTATGTTTGCTGACAGCACCACTGTGGTGGGCCTGATCACTGATACCAATGAAAAGGTCTACCTGGAGGAAGAAGAGGACCTGACCCGCTGAGCAAGACTCAGGAGATGATAGTAGACTTTGAGAAGAAGCAGGGGCAGAATTATGGCTTCCAAAACATCAACAAGTCTTTGGTGGAAAGAGTGAACAACTTGGATAGTGTCCACATCACAGAGGCCTGACCTGGATACTGTCTCAGAGACTCTCTCAACAGATACTAAACTGATAAATCAGATGAATAAAGACTGGAATCATGATTATGGCGTATCTGTATTGGTGGAATTTCCTACCTGAAGCAGGTGTTGCTGAGTTGATGGAGCATGTTCTTTCTTTTTTCTTTCTGTCTCCCTGTGTCTGTCTGGCGTCGGTCCCTGTGATCCCCTCTCCATATGTTCATTCAGGCTTCTCTGCTACATTGCTCACAAGGCGTCCATGTGTTTCTGTTTCAGAGATGCATCCGCTTAACTCCCAACACTCGAAGGCCTGCTGTGCCATCTGCTTTCCCATGAGAAACCCATATTTGATAATGAACTACCTGTATCAGTTTTTGATTTGCACATATGTAAGCGTATGTCCTGTGTAATCTTTTATGGTTCGTCTGGGAGTCGAGAAGAGCCTGGAATCATCTTTACTTTTGTGCCAAATATGTTTGCCTTCATCTGTCTCAGTTTTGCAGAGCGTGAAATGATCATGGAGTTCATCTTTACATGGAGCTTTCCATATGGGGTATATCTACATACCAGCGGTTGTCCAATCTCAACATCTATCAGACAAAACAGAACATTTTCACAATATGGTTAACTAAAAATTGTGAAATTTTCTGGCCACTTGGGGGCAGCAGAGCGGGCTGCCAACATAATATCAACATATCACCTTATGAATTGGGTATGGCAAACATGTTGGCAAGTAATGGAAGTCCAATTTTATGCACTTGTGTCCGGGCCACAGTTATCAGGCATGGTTTAACTGACTGTTTGCAGGTAAACAACAATGGCAGCTGCTAAAGAGGTTAGTACTAGACATTATTTCTTCATTGAAAATGGTCGAATTAACCAGAACTTTTTTTTTTCACAGCAAGAATGAACCAAAACAGTACTGTAGATGGTGCGAGCCATTAAACCATGAGCTAAAGAGGCTAAACGAGTTGGTCTGACATCTGACATCACATTACATTATCATTTGATCCATTGCTTATGTTACGTAAAGAGCAGCTTAGGCTAAAGTAGATAATAATTACTTAAACTTATGTCTTCAGTCTTTGAATCGCTTCATATAAATATAGCCTGGAGGAAATCTAGGCTATATTTTCCCATATTGGCCGACTGCTTTGCTTCTACTGAGCTAGGCAAACAGCCCAGTGTGAACTTCGCTTCATCATTTCATTACTCAAGGGGAGTATGATAACATAAACAGGCTGCTATCATCACATGAATTGTCAATGACAGTCCCACAGTTGGCCTGAGCTGAGCATGTCTGCTTGGCCTGTGTAGTTGTGTGCGGCTTCAGTTCACTGGAGTGGATTCCCACCTCTGTCTCTCTTTATTCTACGAACCTATAGCAGAAAAATTTGGTTCATTTTCAGGTCATGCAAGGCTGTGAGACATCACAGTAGAACCAGATTTTTGATCCAAGTCCAGCCTATACATCCTGTCTTTAATTATCAGTTTTATTTCTCTGATAATATAATCCGATAATGGATCTCTTTACCTTTCCAGCAGCTGTAACCAGTTAAGTATGAGTTCATCCTCACTTCCTTCTCCGTGTATAGTCTCTTCAGAGAGGTCAGGTTGATTTCAGCTTCACAGCTTTTGACTCGTAACAGCATCTCTTTCCTTTCTTTCTCCCCTCACTTTGGGATCTCATTGGCAGTCTTCCTGTTTTCCATATAAAGTCAATCTTTGCTTTTTTTTTTTGCCTCCCAAAAGGCCTTGCTCTTTCACTAACGAGGTCCCTGCCGCTCACGCCCTTTTCGGATGGGGAACCTGGGAATCCGAGTTATGCATCAAAATGCTGTGTGGACAGATGGTTTCCATCAGCTCCCGGAATTTTTTTTCAGCTCAGGTGTGGCACCCTCACCTCGGTCCTGTTGATCCATTAGCAGAGAGAGGTGAGTGGGGAGCAGGGATAGAGGATGAGGCGCTACTCTTAAGTGATACACTCAGATATTACAAATCTGCTAGGAAAGCATTAAATGGGAGCCATCTCTGACTTATGGACCTCTATTACCACTTCCCTTTGAACTGTGTGAGGAGAGGCCTTAAATCAAGATAAATTAAATGCATTTCACATTTGTAGTCAGCCAAGTTGAGTCGTTTGCTTTGAACCTTCCAATTATCTAAAACCCAGAGGTCTGTTCTTTGTAGCTCAGGAAATGATGATGCTTTGAGATACATGACTCTGGAATTTAATTGCGAATTGTAGACTATGAATTGTACGTGGATGTGGCATGACATATCATCCTTACATCCCAAGTATCTAACCTTGCAAGGCGACTGGATTCGCCAGGTTTCAAGCGTGCTTACGGACAAAAAGCAAAGAAGAGCACTGAACCACTTTTCTGGATGGAAAATTCAGAAATTCTGGATGTGTTCACTCTTCTTCCTGGCTTCAGTAAGTGATAATTGATCTGATTGGTTCGCCCATGATAAACACTAAGACAGATGGCTTACCCAATCACCTGCCAAATATTTGTTGAAAGTGCCTGCCCTTTTCCAAACACTTTCCAACTACGACTTCCCAGATGGTTCTTTGTAAACCATCTGGTGCAGTCAGGTTAGTAACTGTTGGCAACTGGTACCATGAAAGGTGGCCTGGGTGAGCGTGCATTTGGCTGCCGGTCTCTTTCAACCTTCAAGAAAGCGGAACTGAAATTACCTCATTTAACCATGAAGTCTTGTGGGAAAATAAAGATACTGATTTTGTATTTTGAACAAGCCAGTCTTTTGCCTGGCAGAAGACATTATGCAGCCAGCATCTAGTGGATGTTAGTGGTACTGCACCCTAAGACATCTGCATGTCATCATTACAGTAAATCCATTTTCATATTGTATTGAATGAGCAGCGTTTCAACAACCCATGCTCCCTCTTATTAAGGTTCTACACCTGAATTCAATAAAAGCAAAGGCACAGTTTTGATATTTAGTGATAGATGCCATGAATTGATGTGCATGGGAACTGTATTTTTGCTAAATTGCTGAGTCTCAGCATACAAACCAGTGTTGTCTAGTTCACAATCAGCTGCTAAGATTAGAGCATACAGTGTAGACACACTGTGTATGTAGTATATCTTTTAAAGGACAGTGTGTGACCTCCTTACAGACAGATGGATACCTGGATCAGATGCTGTGTTTTTTCTGTGGCTGACATCAACCACTAAGGTATTTGGCAAAGCGGATTATAGATGGTGTCCTTCCTCTGCCTCTTCTCTTTTTTTTTCCTTTTTCTAAATCTTAGTTGGCAGACAGAAATATTGTTGTGTTAGAGTCTGTACATAAAGGTTTTGAAGGCTAACAATATCGGTTTTCTGTCTCTCTAGTGAGAGAGCCCAAGGACGATGTGATTATAATTGTTTTCCAGCACTGTGGTCCAGAGCATGAGGTCAACAGTCCAGACATGTATGAATCACACGGTGAATATTCATGTCCCCAGACCATGATTCCTTATGTTTTTGGTGACCCCTTGAACTTCTATTCTATCACCACCATCTTGTTCTGTTTTTCGCACATCATCCCCAGAGCACGAGCATATATTTTGGATACTCTATACCTTTTTTTCCAACACTACTCCAGTGCCTGCCTCCAGTCCCTTTCCTGTAGCACTATTTATTTTTAGCCTCAATACAGTTAAGACTGCAAGAGTATCACATCATCAGATATATAAACTTTTCATAAGGCCAAATGTCAACCCATTATTGAGGCCTCACAGATTTTGTCTTGTTTAATCAAAGTAGAAGCCTCAATTTTCTTCTTAATGTTAACAAATCCCACGTGCAAACCCAAACTTTCTGACTGCTCTAACCTGTCTCCAAGCCAACTGCTTCCTATTGAAGACATACATCTTTACAGCTCACATATGTATTATTTCGTTTTTTTTTAAAAGACAAATTTACTGAAACAGCTGCTCACTGCACTTTTTAACAAATGTTTATCAAACAGAAGGAATTAGTAATTTGTTTGGGATTACTTTCATTGGTGGATTATCCACATGTGATGCTCTGGTGAGTATTTCTGGCAGCAGGTGCAACAGTTTGGCTCATTGACGTGTTTTCAATTGTTTTTGGACAACAATGGAGCTCTATGGCACGGAGGAATATGATATATCAGGCTTTGGATAGACACTTGTGCGCTGGTATTTTGCACAGCATATTTCCATCTTAATATTTTTTTCTTGTTATTGTATGTAAATCACTTCCAAAATCACAGGAGAAAAGTATCATCATTTAGACTAATGACATTATAGGTAGGATTAAAGAGTCCAATCTTTCTCCGCATTGCTGAACTGGAATGACTCCTTTTCTTAACACATTTGGTTCAGTTGAGGCTTTAGATCACTCTGAAAGAACTGGAACTGACTGAGTCTCTCTCCTTGACAAACTGAATCAGTGGTTACACTTTATTTGCTACTATGAGTTTATTTACTACGATTGACACCCACAGTTTGTCAGTGTTTGAACTGCATCTCCCATCATCGCTTCCATTATAAAATCTTACTGGCTGATGTCCAATTTTTATTTAAAGGCCAATATTGACAAACTGACACTGATGTAACAGCCTCTGCGCCCTGCCCACAAAAGTGCAGCCTTTCAGCAAACCCTCAATCCTTCACTCTGGCTATAATTGAACTAAACACTGGCTTTCAGCGCACTCTTCGGCACCTTTAAAACAGCCAGTAGCTCTGCGATGTGTTTTTTTTTTTGCAAACTCCGAGCTGTATGAGCTGTTCTGGATCACCGAGCTTTATTCTGCAGAGACATATCTCTCTGCTGATGGAGACAAATGGGCTTGGCTGAATTCCCCGTCTCCAGCTGAGGTAACAGAGCGGCTGGCTCATGCCCAGGGGAGAGGACGCTGCCTCTCAATGGTGAGGAGATTTGCAGATTTGAAATTATGTTCTCTGATACTGATAGCTCCTTGGGGACCGACAGCAGCAGGGGTACCATCATAGAAGCTGGTTTATCTCTGTGATCTGGTTCTATGTGTAACCCCAGCACTGAGGCAATTAGGTCACATACACAATTTCTCCATGACATTAAGGAAAGATCCAACTGTAAGGCGCTTGTTTTCAAGTAGTCAAGAGCAACTGGGATGAGATCTTTCAGCAATGAGACCACAAAACATTACAGAATGCGTGCAGTATCCTGTTCAGAAACAGGTGGTCACCAAACAGTCCTGCTCTCCCATGAAACTCTAGCTTGCACATCATTATTCCCCTCCAGCTTTCTCATGATCCAGCTGCCTTCCTCATCTTTGTGTACTGGAAATGTCAGACAAGGGAGTCATTCACAGCTGATCTGTTGCTCCCTCGAGTCTGGAACGACCTTCCCCTATGGAGCCATCCACGGTACATATGTTTGACTTCAACTGATAGAGTTCCATCCTCTGCATGTACAGGTATATACATGTTCTATGAAATATACAGTATTTGTATTGAACCTGTCGGTGGCTAGTGTTTTGCATCGTTGATGTTGGCAAGTTTTGTCTGTAAAGCCAAAGACAGATATTCATGTTATATGATATACAAGAATAAGAGCCACTGTACTGAGCTTCAGAAACCTGTAAGAAACCTGAGGTCATGGAGACTACGTAAAAGTCTAGCGCATCTGGGAAGCTATACTTAAGTAAAATGGTTGTTTGAGTTAATTGCTAACATCGGCAATCATTTTAGTTTAAACACAAAGAACAGCCGAGAATGCTGGGAATGTCTTTCGTTTTGCAGGTATTCAGTCATAAACCAGACTGAGTAATATTGTATTTTATAGTGATGGCGAACATTATCAAGGTTGTCAACTCCCACTCCCAAAACAATTCAATCATTCAACAGGACGAAGCCACAAAATCACTCCTTTACAAATAAGTTCTACTGTTTAAAGATGCTTTCTCTGCACACAAGAGAAAGTCTACTCATCAGGCTTTCAGCACCAATATTCAGTCCATTATAGAGAGCACAAAAGACAGTCCAGAATCAACATCCAAGACAATGGAGGTGAATGGTTGATCCACAGAATTATCCACTTATAGTTCTCATGGGAACATTTTCTACTGAAGGAATACGTTCTATGAAAACTGTTCCTTGAGTGTATTAGGGTGTTGCCAGAAAGCAAATATCTTGCCTGACGTAGGCTTACCTGTGCATAACATTACACGTCTTAACATCAGGATCTCACCGCAGCTGGTTGTCGAAGCCAAATAGCTGTTTTGTAGTCCCTAGACTTGCTCTGTATGGAAAGTGTCATGAGATCACGCCTGTTATGATTTGGCTTTTAAAAAAATACATTTGAAATTGCATGTGACCTCACCCCAAAAAAGGATATCAAATGAAAAGAGATATGAAAGATCCAGTTTGTAGAATTTAGTTGCACCTAGTGGTGAAGTTTCAGATTGCAGCCAACTCATGGGAGCAGTCAAGCAGCCATTTTGAAGCGGCTGAAACGTGTCGGATGAGTTCAGAAAATGACATGACTAACTTTGAAACACTCTGAGTGAGATGAATTCATCTCTATCTGTCTGCTCGGGGTGGCCTCAGCGTGTCATCGAGCCACTCTTTAAGGACCGCCCACAAAATCCTGGACTGAAAACTGGTGAAAAACTGTTTGAACCTCTAACTCCACATTTCAGTAATATATCGTTCAAAGTCTTTTCCAGCATATTTAATGTATTTTGAAAATAAATCTCAGAATTGCCTTTAGAAGGACTTTAAATGTCAAACATCGGACCTTTAAAATAGTTTTAAATTAGAGAAACAAGCATGCAGAGCAATGCATGCAGTAAAATAGAATGGAAGTATTTATGTTAATAAATTTGACATGAACGGTACAGAAAGAAGATCTCTCTATTCAGTGATTCAGTCTGAACCAAAATGGTAACAACCACGTGTCTGAAAATATTATAATATATCATAACTTAACATAAATGAATCCTATTCAGTCTATCAGATCTTTCATCTGATCTAGAGTAAACACACAATAACTGCAACTACTTCAGAGTTCATTAAATGTCAAATTTGTTTTACATATGTTTCGTATTTTAACCTTTCATCACTTAGCCATTGAGTCATATGACTGGACGTTAGTGAGTCCGTAGAGAGTTGCTTTAGTGTTTTTTTACGGGAAAACATGAGCTTGTGATAAGAATAAAGCATATGAATCAAATCAGTTGTTCTCAAACGTGAAATAGAAACATGACATAATTCAGTTTAATCGGAAAAAGTTCTCCTAAAAGTGCTCCTAAAAGTTCAATCAAAGGGACAGGAACAGCTTTCAAATGCTCTCTCTGGTCCACATGTGTTATTTTATGAGTCAGCATCCCTGTACATGCCTGTTGGTATACGTATGTGTGTTTAATGTGTATGAACCCTTTCACATACCTGCAATTAGTGTGTTATGTCAGCGAGCTGGGCTGCCCAACACCTGGCAGCCAGTCGCAGTCTGACCTCCCGCGCTGCGTGTTAGGAACTGCTTTACGACGGCGGGGCAGATTTCTTGTTTTCTTGCCCACCAGTTAGTGGACATCGGGCATCTGTAGGGTCTGAGCACAGCTGCAGCGCAGCAGGCAGGGGGAGGATGTTTATTATGTGAAGTGAGGCTACGGGCCAGCAGAATACAAAACTGAGAAACACACACACAACTACAGCAATATGAGGAGGGAAACTAGCTGCCAGTAGCTTCCCCTAGGGATGCTGATGGACATTTGCTAATCATATGAGGCCAACTGTGACATGAACGCATGAGCAAACTGGAACTCAGTCACTGTCTCCTAAATTTGCCAGTGTAATACCTTTCTAATGAGGCACTGGAAGGTTGGTTCAGCTGTGAAGGCAGAAAAAAGGAAGGAGCCTTGAAACAGTCCAAGTTCTGTATTTTCTTTAGAGGATTAGTGCAGAGTATTTACAGTGCACACCAGGTTGGAAAATCAAAAGTGAAATGAACGAAAAAATGAAAAATAACTCAACTCTCAAATTCAGAGTGACTTAAAGGTAACTAAGTAACAAGAAAACAACTCAGCACCAGGCTATGGACCATTTAAATCCGGGCCCCTGGCAGTCACCGTGGCCTGCTCTCCATCCTCGTCTGAACCCGGGAGGAGCTCCAGCTCCTGCTTATATAAACACTGGCTCCTCCTACTGCAGGAAATAACAATTAGTCAATCAGTTAACTTATAGCAGAGTTTTATCCATTACTTAAGAGACATATTTTATGAGTGAACAGTGGAAAAACATTACTGAGCATGTTAAAGCAGTCAATGTGATCTCTGAAATCAACAAAACAGTTATATTTTATAGTAAAACCTTCATTTATATGGCATTTGAAGTTATACAGAATAAAGTAGTATTTAATTGTACAGTAAAAGACTGGTAAAAACTTTATTTTATACGGCGTTCATGTGGTATTTTCATGTATCTTTTGATGGTAAAAACATGGACCTAAAGGGTAGAATATGGAATAAAACGCCAACCTTAACCGTGAAATCAACAGTACTGTCTATTTACCGTAATATTAGAAAAACTATACCGTATTTATTGTATTTATTACCGTACAACAAACAGCATCTTCCAACATTTCTCAAACCTCTTCATCCACACCATACCTGGCACATTCCCCCAGGAACTTGACCATAAAAGGTGTCCAAATGGGCGTGGGCTGAGGACTGGTTTGGCAGTTTCGTTCCAAATTCTGTCGTGGTATTTATATTTTCACTTTGAATGCCAGTGCTGTCTGTCGATGACGTTACTCTCTCGCGGACTCATCCAGTTTTACTGCCCTGCCCTCATAGCCTGAAATGATATCTGATTTCCCGTCTACTGGATGCTGGATTACTGTCCTTAAGGGCTACAAATGAATTATAAGTTTTAGTTTAGTCAGTTATGTGGTACAAGTTGACTCAGTTCCACTCCTTGTGGATTTAGATGTGGGGGCAGATCCTTATTGACAATACATAACTGGGATTATTTTGAAAAATCAGTCATTGCATGTCTACAGAATCATTCAAAGACCCTCTGCCTCTCAGGGAGGCAATGATTAAAGAAAAACAAAGCATCCTTTGTATTGACTTGCCATCTCTGGTGGCAAATAAAGTGAAAAGTGAATACAAGAAACATTCCGAATTCAAAACTTTTGAATGCTGTGCAAAACCTTGATTCAGTACAGTCAGGTGGCCGAGGGGACTAGGATTTATTAACCAATAATAAAGCTGCAGCCAATGAACAACTTATTAGAAAGTGGTACTGTTATGGTCAGAAATGTTCATTCTGGATCTGAATGTATACTAAATACAAACACAGACACAACATATTGATTTGACATAGTAAACAGAGCAGTTTATTACAACTGTATATTCTCCCATCTCACAAGGAAATCCATTGAGAGTTGTTTTGCTCTATGACCTACATTTCTGTAACCAAATTTACAGACAGACAAACAGGACTGAAAATAACTTGGCAGAGTATTCAGCACATCATTCATCATGTGACCAGGACATATCAGGAGACAAGACTGTTTCGTACGTATGTGTAAACCCAACTTTCAGGCCTTGACTCCATCGGGCGCAGCTCCATGTCTGTGACGTGGTTTTTGTTCCATCTTCCGCATGGTTTAATACCCAACCATACCCAAGCATTTTGTTGATTTGCTCACATTTCATTGATTCAGTCATTTTTCTTCGATTTCAATGCCGAGTTGAGTGTCTTCTGAGTACTGAAGTAGTAGTAGTAGAGTAGTGGAGCAGAGTAGGTGCAGTTAGGTGAACTGTATCGAAGCAGGGAGAACAGACTCCACAGGACTCCAAGTTGTGGTTAAAGCAGAGCAAACTTCCCTCATTCATCATCAGTCCAGACAAATTGCATAAGCATCACCAGATGTGAGGAAACTTATCAGAACAACTTTGAAAAAAACAGTTGAAAGTTTTGTCAGTTAAAGGGAATGAGGCTCAAATGACTCCACTAGAATCCAGCAAACCAAATCATCGTCTTATGACTTGTGACTTGGGCTTAACAAATAAATACTGAATGACAATGATTAAATGTATTCATCCCACGCGGCTAATTAAAGGTTCACGGGAACAGAATATGCATTTTAATGAATCATGAAAAACATGAATATACTGTATGCACTGAGGTGTATTAAACAAAAGTAATCACACAAAGAAGAATCTACTTCAAACAGAAGAAGGGGCCTTCATTGGAAACTCATCAGTCATGTCAATGTTAGTTATGAGTCAGTAAATATGATCAGATCATCAACATTATAATAAGTAATAAGAACAAACATATGAATATATACTTCAGAACCGGTGCAGTGAGCCCAGAACAAATCAAATGGAACTTGGACCTGAATAAAGCATGTCCCTATGCATCAGGAACTGTTTTCCCCCAAGGTCGTCTCATCAGGCAGTCAAATATCAGCAAACTGTTTGTAACCTAATAACCATGTGATTTATGGAGCTTCACAAAATTTCCTCCCAGCTCACTGTTGTTTATTTGTTGATGTTTCGAAACTTAAGTTCATAGCTGAGTGAACAGTGAGCTCGGGGGTTTGCAGACTCATTCAAGGTCAGCGCTGGTAGAGTGATATATTTCTTATTATTGTGCACACAATGAATGTATCCTACGAGTAACTATTGTGTGTGTACCCTGAAATATCGTCTTCCTCTGTGCCATAGAGATCCATTGGTGTCCAAAAACAATCAGTGCACGTTCCTTCATTACCATGAACACACACACTGTAGTTTATTTTAAATCATTCACACACTGCTGCCACAAATATCAAATGTGGATTCATCCACCGCTAAAAATAGTCCCCCAACAAATACACTATTTCTTCCCGTTTGAGTCACATTTTTCAAAAACTACAAAGACCAACTGTTTTTAGGAAACTACTGAGCCTTTTTCTTTTTAAAGGAACTATATATATGTGAGTGGTTTATAATGTCTTCAGTAAGAACCACTAGGCTCGGAGCTGGGCAGGGTAGAGATGTCAGAAAGTATGAGTCGGGGTCTTTTTGTGGGATTGGTTGACAATAAGAAAATAGAAAATAACACCAACCTCGGTCAGCAGTGAGTTCACTGTCAGCCTGCATGCTTTGAAATGTCAACGAGGATTGGGGAAAGTAATTTGAATTTAAACCTCAGTGAGAGAAGATGAAAAGAGGCTTCATCACTCTTTTTCATAGGCAAACAAAGTCTAAAGCACAAAGACATTCTGCTGATTATATATGACTATAAGCTATCAAAATCATGGATTCTATCTTTTAAAGTGATGCCATAATCTAAAACAATAATCATTTTATGTATCATGTGGTTTTGTAATAGTAATAAAACAAACCTATAAGCACCCATGGCTTGAAATACACCATCTGACACCTGAAGCACACTGGATCATGCATCACTGAAGTAGAAGTCGAGGTATGGTATAGGTTAAATGGTGTGTTGGTGGGCTTTAGTTATTTAAGGTAGCAGTGAGACAATAAGATGCGACCCATGAAGTCCAGTTGGAGTAACATGTTCATGCGTTTAAAGGTTCATCAGAGGTTTATAATACTTACAGGCAGGATTTTACAACTCTTCCAACTGTTTTTCCAGACAACCCTGCGTTGTTTTGCCAGAGCCCTCGTCACTTCTAATTCGACCTCAAAATACAGTTTAGATCAGTGCTTCTCAACCTTAGGAGTTTGAGTATCCCAGGGTCTTGTTCACGAGTGATAGGAAAATGGAGCGTGAGATGGACCGGTTGGGTTGGTTGGTGTTGCTGTACCAGACTGTTGTGGGGAAGAGGGACAGAGCTCTCAAGTCCATCTAACATTCAAACCCTCACCTATGGTCATGAACTTTGGGTAGTGAGCAAAACTAAGAATGCAGATATAAGTGGCAAAAATCAGTGTCTGGGCTCAGCCTTAGAGATAGGGTGAGGAGATCGGACATCCAGGGGTAGCTCTTAGGCGAGCTGTTGCTCCTATGAGTCGAAAGGAGCCAACTGAGGTGGTTCAACTGATCAGGTCCCCTGGGTAACTTCCTTTAGAAGTGTTCTAGGCATGTTTAACTGGGAGGAGACCCTGGGGAAGACCCAGAACCTGTTGGAGGGGCTACATAGCCCATCTAGCCGGGGAACACCTCAGGATCCCCCAGGAGGAGCTGGAATGCGTTGCTGGGGAGAAGGACGTCTAGAGTGCCCTGCTAAACCTGCTGCCACCAAGACCGGACCCCAGATAAGTAAAAGAAGATGGATGTATGGATGGATGGAATTAAAATATTCCCAATTTTCTGGTGACCCTTTAAAACCATCTCCATTTCAAGGACCCCATATCTCAGCTATTCACTTGATGAGTACTTGATTATTTCAGATAAAACAACAAAGTGCCAAAAATAAAATCCAAGCTGTAATTTCCCACATTCCACTATCACAGAAGTACCGTAACTGTTCTGAGAACCCAGGGATGAAAGCCACATATACACACTGCACCAGTTTTCACTGGGATTTCTTCCATAGCCAAAAACCTGTCATCAAGTTAATTAAAATAATTATAAAGGTGCTATAATCACATGAAATTTATACATATAATTACTTGACAAGTATTTATACAGTAAAACATATGACCAAGACAGCTTTGTTCTCTTTGTAAAATAAACATGTATCATGGTTATGACATATTAATGCGGTGGATATTTGGTTACGCTGGGATGTGAGTGTTTGTGTTTGGTCCTGTGTGGTTGTGAAGGAGTGTGCTGTTTGTTTCTGTGCAGCTCCGTGCCTGCTAGGTGCATCTGAAGAACAGAGGAACAGATGTTATTCCTGGTCCCTCGGTGTGTGTGTATGTGTGTGTGTTGGTGGAGAGAGTCTGGCCGACTACATCACAGAGCATGGAAACTTCAGTGATTTCTAGCTAGGGCAAGATCAAGAGCATATTGAGTGCAAGACGCAGTGCGGGAAATGAGATTACAGTTGGCGGATACTTTCAGACAATTATTCAAAGGACATTGTCTGTTTATGAGCAAGCATAAGTAAAGTGCGCTTTAGGTACTATCTTACCTATCTAAAGTGGAAGATAGTGGGTGATGGTTTCATTTGAAATTTGAATTTAAAGGACTTTCTGTTTATAGATTTGATTTTTTTTGTTGCCATTTTGTGTGATCTCACTGAAATCTGAAGCGAAATGAAACAAACCAAGCAAAAACTGTGACTAAGGCCAGTGAAGAGTTTTCACACCAGTTTTTTCTGGTCCAGCTCAGATGATGAGCTTGTTCATTTGGATTTGTTTTCCCCTCCGTTCAGTTTCTATCCACATCAGTCGATATCTACAAACAGATGAAAGTTTAGATCATGGCCCCAGAAGCGTTCTGGTTTCTGTTTGTAGACTGAAAGGTGGAACACAGTCAAAATGTAACTTCGGAACCCATCATGTATCTTCTCATGATCATTTGTTTAAAGTTATCTACATTCATATGCAGATAACCGTTCATAGAGATCAGCAAAAATGTGTGTTTCTTGTCATCTTCACATATCAAGTTGCTAATTGGACCATGAGGAGGCTTGGCCCAGATATCTGTTATCCTTTCTCCGGATATCTGCTGGCGCCCAGAGGATAAATCGTCAACAGACTGGGTTCAGATATTGAACAATGACCATGAGCAATGACAGGGTTGACATTATGGTCAAAGTTGTGCTAATTATCTGGACAATATGTCAAGCAAAACTATACCAGGAGAATACTGAATGGAAATACTTGAAAGTACTACACATACAACAACATGTCATCTACGAACAGATATCTGCATCACCAGCGCCGGTCCCTCGAGGCGAACATTTTCGGCCGCAGGTGCGCCCCTGGATGCGCCGTGTGCCCCCATTAGTCTGTCCGCCGCCCCCGTCTACCTTGTCAACAACTTAATGAGCGGTATCGAAAATTCGCAAGGTTTTTTTCTTTTTCGGGCGCTCGTGCGCCCCCCACGGAGAATGTGCCCTGGGCGGCCGCCCACATTGCCCATAGCTAAGACCGGCCCTGTGCATCACCATGTTAAAGTGAAGACGTGTTCGTTAGGCACACCAGGCCTAGACACGTGGTCTGACTGAGGCTGGACAGATCGGGACCTTCCAGGTCACAACCTTAAATTCCAGCTAAACAGTACTCAGTGAAAACATCTAAGGAGAGAATCAGCCAATGCAGTAACAGAGTCTTTATTCATATTTGAGCACTGCCTAGTTTGATTTTTCAGTCTGGCGCTGGATGGACTAACTGAGAATGACTTGTCCCTTAGTCAACTGTTTACTGAGGCGGTAAATCAGTGGGTGAAGTTAGGTCATTTGCCCATGGGACTCAATAAAAGTTGGCTTCTTTTTGCAGCTAGCTAAGAGCTGTTGGCCATTTGAAAGAATGCAGATTTAAGATGCTTCACGTTGGATTCACTTCACAGAGCCGGAATCTCTGTCCATTAATTTAATACTGTCAGCGCTCTGGCTTCTTTCATTAAAGTTTATGCTACTCATACATCAGCCACCAGAGCTCTACACCCTTACTTTCTGTCTGCTACAAACAATTGTGGCCACCCGAGCTGGCTGCCAGCCGGATCTACCTATTCAATCCATTAAGGTAAGCAAGGGCGTATCATGGTCCTATCCGGGACCAGCTGGCAATTCTAGGTGGCTGCATTTTGTAAAGGGAACATTATTTTCCACAGTAACACTGAATATTGGCACTGGGCATAAATTGTGAGGTGCAGAATCATTATTTCTCGGGTACTTGGCTGGAGAAAGTATGTACTTTAGTTATTTGGGTGAATTGCCCCGTAGAAAACTGTGTATGTCCCATTTAAACAAGATCTAGGTTACTTCCCCACTTCCCCTTGATTTTCCAGTTTTAGTAACTGACTTTAGCAAGTGCTAAATAATAACTGCAGTTACTTTGTTTTATCCAAGGTCCCAATACCCTCTATAATAACATCTGCTTCCTGTTGGATGATTAAAAAAAGAGAGAGAAAATATCGGGAAAAGATCCAAAAGTAATTTCAATGAGTTGTGAAACTGCCGGGACTTAACTCCCCTCTTTCAAGAGTTCACATCACAGCTTAAGTCTGAGTGGCGTACCTCGACCTCCCCCGCTGTCATCTGCTATAGGTCATGCCCTTACATGAGGTCATAAGCACCTCAGCGAGGAGGACACGGGGGGAGAAAATGAGCCGAGGTCGTGTTGTAAAGGCTGACACATGTTAACACTCGAAAATATGTCCAGAGGTGACGAGGTCATGGAGGATTTTCCATCCCACAAAGAGTTACTTTTTCCTCTCCTCCTCAGACTGCAAAGCCTTTTCTCTGTAATGACTTGAAGTTCAGAGAAGCTCTTATATCTGTGCCTTTCTTCCAATTTTTGCCTGGGCTCTCAGAGGCTGAAATGGTGTCGGCGTGTGAATAAATCTTGAGGGATCCTGCTTCACCTTGTGCTGCCTCTCTCACTGAAAACACTCTGGAGGAAAGAAGGATGAAGAGCTAATCCCTTTACCTTCTGCTAACTCGTCAGTCTCGAACAGAGCGGCCCGGCATGCATCTGCAGATGTTGAGGATTTCACCTTCTAACTTTCCAGGCATTAGGCTTCCCTTGGCGTTTACGTAATGTCCACACTGTATCCAAGCGCTCCCTGGCTCGGGCTCAGTGGGCATTTTTCCAAAGGAATCGTCATTAGATCTCAGAAAGTCACCCTGAGCACATACGAAAGCCATATGTCTGACAGCGAGAGATTTAGTGTGTGTAAAGGCAGAAATACTCTCGCAGATTCTTTTCACTTCTACTCTCTCTTTTATTGCATTTCTCATTCAGTCTGTCTTCCTGTCATACAGTCAGACATTTATACACTCAGCCTCTCTGTTTGTTTCCAGGTGTGTCACGGTAGCTGGTTGGGTACAGAGGGTCTTCTCATCCACAGACCATCACCTCAGATGTAACAACACTGGACTGATGGGGGGGGGGTTGATGGACGACATACAGAACTGTATGATCTAATATATGATCTGTGCAGCCTCCTGCCCTACACATTGAGCTCATATGCAACTATCAGTAAAATACCATCTGGACTGCAAATTTCTTTAACATGTTAAACATAATTTATTGAACGTTTCTGCAGATTATGTGCACTAAAGTAAATGTTGCCTATGTGGTTAGTTAAACTAGCCTTTTATAGCTACAGACATATGCAAAGAATGGACCAACTAAACACTGGATCTAATGTTTTTCACCCCTGCTTTTAAGGGAAAGGGTGAGGTGAGGTGGTTGCAATCAGCAACCACACTGCCATGAAATCCTACACACTGGTTCTTGAATTAGATCTGAATTTAAGACGTAGTTAGCCTAGCTTAGCATAAAGACACAAACAGAAAGGGAAGAAATACTGATGAATGTTGTAGAGGAAGTTATACCAGAGTCTTTCCATTACTGCAACCACCTCTGCAGAACAGATGTACTGGGTGGATGAATACACTGTCCCACCAAACATCGGACGTCGGAGAGACGTCATTATTGGACCTCTTTTAGACGTTAATATGACTTTCACATTGTACCTCATCAACTTCACTTTGTGTTGATTCAATGCGCTCAGCAACCTTGTTTCAAGCAGCATACCCTCTGCTATACCATGGTAACGCTACACCTGAGCGGTAACCATGGTAACGCTACACCTTTACACTGACCGTCGTAACGCTACACCTGAGCGATAACCACTGTAACGCTAAACCATTGCAGTGCGTCGTAACGCTACACCTGAGCGGTAACCATGGTAATGCAGTGCGTCGTAACGCTACACCTGAGCGGTAACCATTGTAACGCTACACCATTGCAGTGCGTCGTAACACTACACCTGAGCGGTAACCATGGTAACGCAGTGGGTCGTAACGCTACACCTGAGCAGTAACCATTGTAACGCTACACCATTGTAGTGCGTCGTAACGCTACACCTGAGCGGTAACCATGGCAACGCAGTGCGTCGTAACGCTACACCTGAGCGGTAACCATGGTAACGCTACACCATTGTAGTGCGTCGTAACGCTACACCTGAGCGGTAACCATGGTAACGCAGTGCGTCGTAACGCTACACCTGAGCGGTAACCATGGTAACGCTACACCATTGTAGTGCGTCGTAACGCTACACCTGAGCGGTAACCATGGTAACGCAGTGCGTCGTAACGCTACACCTGAGCGGTAACCATGGTAACGCTACACCATTGCAGTGACCGTCGTAACGCTACACCTGAGCAGTAACCATGGTAACGCTGCACCATTGCAGTGACCGTCGTAACGCTACACCTGAGCGGTAACCATTGTAACGCTACACCATTGTAGTGCGTCGTAACGCTACACCTGAGCGGTAACCATGGTACCGCAGTGCGTCGTAACGCTACACCTGAGCGGTAACCATGGTAACGCTACACGATTGCACTGACCGTCGTAACGCTACACCTGAGCGGTAACCATTGTAACGCTACACCATTGTAGTGCGTCGTAACGCTACACCTGAGCGGTAACCATGGTAACGCAGTGTGTCGGAACGCTACACCTGAGCGGTAACCATGGTAACGCTACATCAAGAAATATGGTTAGAAACAGTGTTCCTACAGTTGATGAGAACATTGTCATTGTTTTATGTCATTTATTGGACTCTGTGCTGACTCTTATTGAGAGAACAGTATTTTAAAATTTAAAAAAATCACTGTGCATTGTTCTTAAAGACTGTCACATAAGCTGAAGATCATATAACATAACATTATTTGACAGTATTTGTTGTTTTTGCCTCTGGCTTCATTGAAGTAAAAACAATACAAGACAATTAATTGAGGCCAGAAGTCAAGAACAGAACACCAACAAAAAAAAAACAGATGAAGTTATAAAAAATTATTGAATTGTATTCGTTGTCTAATTGTAGATGTTCCATGCAGTAAACATGTTTCACTTGTATTTTTTGGAAGCAGCAGAAGTGATAAAACAGCATCCAACAGGTCACCTTATCAAGCTGCTATTTTAACAGTTTAACAAACAGTTGCATCCAGAAACAAGCATCTGTTCACAGTGAGCTGATTGCAGCTTTCTCAATATCATCGACCTGCAGAGCCGGAGAACCCCTGCAGTTCCAGATCCACAGCTTTAGACATACGCACAACCACCAGTTTGTTTTCCTTTTTTTAAGCATTAAATGATACAATTATATAATAAATATTATTATATAATTGTATCATTTAATGCAATACATCTTCAGCTTTAGGCATTTTATTACCTACATCAACTGTCAGATTGTTTTGTTAAAAATACTAAAATATCCTTATTTAATGTTAACTTCTACCCCAATTCACAATGCTGACATTCCAAATAATGGACTCAAACAAAAGGAATTGTTATATTGTCATTCTTTTTTTATTTGTTTAAAGGGTTGACCTAAGAAAAAAATCAGATTTCATTGTTGCAAAAGTATGTGAACCCCTTCAGTTAATAGGATATTACAACTCCTAACCTCAACCAAATGGTTTCTGTAGTGACTCATCTGTCTCTCACATCTGCTTTGGAGGATATTTGCCAATATTTCCAATGTTCTTGTGTTTCTTGCTGATATTTTAGAAGGTCGTCCACTTCTGGGCAGAGTTGTAGTCTTTTTCAGTGCTGCCTCACGTTGGAACTATAAAGCTCAAATCTTTTTGAGATGACTTCTTGAGGTCCCCTGAGATCTCACTTCCTCTTGACACGATTGACCTGTATGGGTTTACCTGGGTAAGACTAAAGTGACCTGGTTTTATCTCTGTTTCAATCAGTGATGCGCAATTTAATCCCGTAACATCTCTGATGTTTTTCGTCCATTTCAGTGGTTCATTTAGACACCAGTTTGTCCCATCAGATTCTTCTTAGCTGCTTGTTTTAACCAATGCAGCTCAGGGTTCACTAATTTTTGCACTTTTACTGAGTATATTGAATTGATAAACCTGCACCTGTTACTTCATATAAATGGTTTTGATTGAACGATAGAACTCCGAAATGCTCAAGAGGTTCACAAACTTTTGAGCAGCACCGTATGCCTACATTAGTCATTGACAGTAGCTCGCTAACATTAAGTTAACCATTGCTGGGTCATCAAACACTGGGTTAGTTAATTAATAACGTGTAGTTTCTGATCTGATGCCTCTATCAGCTGTTTAGTACATGTACAACAAAACCTCTAAACTGACTGACTGTCACTGACCCAATCAGTAGCTTTTAGCAGTGAAGCTCCACTGACTGGTGACTGGGAACACTGTTGTCGGCTCAGTCATGATTCACAGCATGATACTTCCTCATTAAAAGCATATTAAAAGACTGCAAATGGAGAAAGTATTGTTTAAAAAATAGCATTGAAATTGGTCTGATGATCTCAGTAATTGCTCCTATCACACACTAGTGTGTGGCCGTATTATGATTGGACTTGAGATGAGACATCCAGTTAAAAATATAGTCCTTGATTGTATTAACTGATCCAGAAGTACCACCAAATTCCTAACTTCACAGTTCACAGTTGAGTTTTAAAACATGAGCAGCGAGTAGCAGTACATTTTGGAATTTAGGCCACTACTGAGTGGTGTAACAGAACCAGGAAGCTGTTTTTAGACTCACTGATTTTAATGTGGGAATAATGGGATTATATATCCACAACAGCTTGAATTGAACATTTAGTAATTTACCAACAGGGTAATTACTTGAGAATATGGTTCAGTCATAAAAATGAAAGGCTCCACAAGATCAGGAGGTATGAGAAAGCCTCTGTTCTGGTTCATTTTCCCCCGATTAAAGCGACCACTCTTCCTCTCCTGAAACAAATTCACTGTTGACAGAATTTTCCAGCTGCGGTGTTTTTATGTGTTTTATAGATTGGGTCTCGGGCCATATGTACTTTTAGCAATTGAAGCGCATTCCTGTGGTCTCATCACGGACTAGGCCTTACGGAAGGAATCCCTCATTGTAAAGATGAAGTCGAAACTAATCGCGCTCTGATTAAAAGGCTCAGATCAAATCACGTAATGACTCCCAAAGAAACACTGTTAGGTTTCACTAGGCTCTCTCTTCCATCCACTTCATCAGTTTACACACCACCACACACACCACAATATTTAATATATATATATTATATATATATATATATATATATATGTTCAGCCTTAGTACAGATGTCATAACCATCCTTCACTGTGGAGATGATGCAGTTTGACAGACACACTCTGCAGGGTCTGCTTTGTGATTGACAGCAAGAGGGAGTTTGCATTATAATCATGGTGACATTTCTATATAATTAAATGCCCATTTGCTGCTTGATGTCAGTGGTTGTAGTGACACAGTTGACATTCAACTCTCTGTAAAAGCTTTTTCAACAGGTCTCTTATACATACTGCTATCGATTTGTCTTGGTCCTGATTGGTTCACACAGAACACACTAAGTTTAGAGCAAAGTCACGTATACCATGCAGTTTTGTAGTTAAGAACCACCTAAACCAAGACAAGTCATGACCAAGACCAGACAGTACAAAGCGTAGCTTGCTAATATGTAGTTAATATTTGCCAGATCTCTTGAGGGCGAGTCGTGGTCAGAGTCATCTTTGTCAGCGTTGCATTGCAGTATTAACAGACTGCTGGACGCTGTTTTGCAGATGAACTCTTCATGGTTTAAGAAGTCAAATTTTATTACTGAAGATTTGGCTGACATCTCCAACCAGACAGCCACAGCTTCTTCTTCTTTTTCGTGGTCTCCTGCATTCAGTTTTCAGTGTGTATGAAGGGAGGCGGGGAGGGTGACAGTAACAAAACTTTCAAATTAAAAAATGAGTCATGTTATTGGTTTAATTTGAAGCAGGAAGTTTAACATCCAACCACAGTGATTATATTAACAAATAAATCACACAATGCACCGGCATTTAGTGATGGCCCTGCAGATGTGGTCTTAATGGGTCCAACACCAAGACGAGTCCAGGACCCTTTGAAAAGTGGTCTTGAGACCAATCTGAATCTTAAATACCAAAACACTGATGTTTAGTGTTTACTAGATTACAGTGTGTTGTGTCAGTCAGAGTCGGAGTGCTGAGAGAAACAAATTTAATGACAGCATAACAGTAACAGCTGCTGATGGAGACTGAAGTCTTGTGTAGTTCTTACACTTCACTGATAAACCTATGGATTATAGAAAGTTACTCCAGACTTAATCTATATCTATAACCAAATCATCCTGTTGTTTTGATGGCCTGTGCGTGTCACGTGTCCTACTTTCTGAACCCATGATTCCATTAGCTTGGTGTTTCTAGGGGGGTAAATGTTCTGATGTTGGACTTATCAGTGCAATGATGCATGTATCAAGATAAGATGTCAATATAACCAATATGACAAATCAGAAGTCACTTATTAATTGTTGAAGTGCTTAACACCAGCGTCTTTGTCTACAAACATACATTGAGATGAGTGTCATAGTTTGAAGTGTAGGGTCACTAACCAAGCTGCCATATTTGATGAGGTAGGACTGAGAATGTGTTGCACTTGGTATATTGTGGGAAAATTCCTCTGTCACACCAGATTGTTCAAAATACCAGAAGAACACCCGAAGGGTGCCTTCTACAGAACCTCGGATTTCATCAACAGATCATCTGAGTGATTTACAGTAAATACCAAAGTAACACAGTTACAAAAAAACATTCAATCTGTGATGTCCGTCCAGGATGAGACAGCTTGGGAGTCTCCGGGTTGCGTTTAATTTCACATTACCTTCCAATGCTCATTGGAAGCCACTCATAGTCAAAGTCAATCAGAGATCCTGGAACCAGACAGCCTCATCAATCCTGGGAGTAATCCATCAAGCTGCTCGGTTGGCATTCATTTTCTGATTAACGGCCTCCTTCTTCTTTTCAGGCAATAACTCTGAGGAGTGACGAGGAGTTCATGGAACAGAACTGCCTGGAAAATGGAGAATAATGTTGTTTGTATTGGAACTGATGGCTGTAAACTGTTTCACTGTTGGTTTATTGGATCCTGCTTTGGAAATTGGCCATTTTTGCATTGAGCAGCGCAGTTATGCTCAGAATCCATTTAGTGTGTCACACCTTCTGCAATGAGCTCTGACACTTATTTGTTTCCTTTCTCACCCCTGAGCCAGCGATGAGAATCGATCCTCTGAAACTCAACTGTAAAATGCTGAAGTGCACAGAGTCCACCAAACAACCTGCACTCATGATACGCCTCGGGCGGCTAGAAATGGACTGCAGCAGCATTTCAACAAAGTCACTCTGTCTAATCACCCTCAAAAGTTGTGTTTTAGTTTTGTAGCTCTAGTTCTATAACTTAAGGTAACAAATCTAAGAAGACAGTGACATGTCAATGACATGGTCCAATGGGGCAAGACCCAGGAGCATTTAGACAAACCCCCCAAAAATCAAAGAAGGTAAATTATGAAATTATGACTGAAAATATAAACAGAACAGTAGATATAGTAAACAGTTCACAGTTTCCAGATCCTGCATGACTTACTGTATTTACTGTAGTTGACCTCCAAACATAGATAGTCTGGATGAACAGTTGGTTTGGTTGATCATCATGACTTCTTGTGTTTGTTACCTTGTTGAATCTTTTTTTAGTGATTCCGAGATCTCAACAATTACTTTGGCGGAAACAATGTTATCATAGTCGAGAGAAAATAAAACCCAAGTAGTAAAATACACATAGTTAGTAGTTTTAGGCTGTTTTAACAGATAACAGTGAACCTCATTTCCAGGAAGATCAGGACACAGTATGCTAATGCAGGTTCCTGTCTGCTGTTTGGAACTGAGCATGTAGTGTACACTGGGTTCATCAGAGCTCTTTCACAAATAACAGCTGGTTGATGAATGTGAAGAAAAACAGTAAGTAAATCTTAAAAGCAAAACCACTTATGACTTAAAACGGGAAGAGGCTTTAAAAAAATCCCCCGCTGATGAGCTGAAGGGTCAACTCCTTGTGCTATTTCTAGCACTTCCTCTACAAAGAGACAGGCATAAATCTGCAAAAGCTACATCCATGTACATGCGTGCATGAAATGTTTATGCATTATCTCACACAACCTTCCAGATTGTTCCAGGGGCTCGATGAAATATTCATCCTTCAAATAAAATGATCCACAGTGCTTAATCTGATGATTCATAGCAGTATTCCTCGGGTGTTGCCGCAGGCCACATAGCTCCCCGTGACCTCACTTCCACATTCTTTCGATGCAGGTGTGCTTACAGGCCTGCTGTGACACTGTGATGGATGAAGGCTCGCGGTTCAACAGCGGGAAACGGGAGGCCCTTTTACACACCTTCCCTCCGTCACCTTTGTGCCACACTTTCTTTCCAACCTCAACACTGTCTCAGCAGCCATGAGGCCTCTGGACTGCAGCACGTAGGTGATGGAGATCTTTGGAGGAGAGGAAGGAAGCCAAAGCTAACAGCACAGGTAATGTCTCAAAAAAAGACAAAGAGAAACTCAGCATCAACATAAATGAGCCCAAATTTCCAGCACATGATATCATGACAGGATATTAAGTCCCATTAAATCAGTGCTGGAATGAGTTTGGAGCTGATATCAGACAGATATTCCGTTTCACGAAATGACTCAGTGACATACTTTCTAAACTTTCCCTCGGGCTGTCCTGTCAGCTTCTGTTTTTAATGTGTGGCCCATTGTTGTTGTGTTCGTCTGTTCATGTGTCTGTGCATGCTCTTTCCAATGGGTGTGCGTCTAGACTGCACGCTGTGCATACGTGAGTCAGTGTTAATGAAAGGGCTTTCAAGTTTACCTTGAGCTCTTATAGCCAGCGATGGAGAGGTGGGCAAACCCGGCATCTTTATGGGTAAATTCAGTGTATGTCACGACAGTCTCGTATTCGTTTTATTAGAATCTTTGAGTTCATCTTCTCCTGAAAACATCTGTTCAGCATGACAGATGAATGCCGATTACTCAACATGCCTAATCACAGGTTTTTCCATAAGTCTACCATCGGCATATAAAAGCTTTGCATGTTGAATTTGTTAATCTGTTTTTGACTGAAGTCTTTTGTGTTGCCATGTAAGCTGTAAACTGTGCAATTACAAACAGAACAATGCCCTCTGTATAGATGTGATTGTAATTTTCCATTTGTTGCCTCAAGGTAAAGTTACCTTTAGCACATTACTAAGTAAAATGGTGAGCCTGTCAATGTTCTTGTTATTTCTAGTTATTCAGGGATGCATTGCATTTTTTTGAGCTACATGATGAAAGGAACCCAACTGAGTGATTTGTGTTCAGATAGATTGATCTGTTTCTTAAACCAAAAATGATCCAACAATCAAATATTTTGACAGATCACTAAACCCCAAATGCATGGAATTTTATCAAATTTCAGCATCACTTTTTACAGTGTTCAGCAGCAGAAGCTAGTCCAAGCTACAACAAAACGTCGAGAAATGTTGAGTCTTAACTTTCATTTGTAGCTGCCGAGACAACTGTTTTCTGAAGTGTTCCCAAGCCCACATAGTAAAGTTGGTTTTTATTGCAGCGCTGCCTGAAGGGTCGAAGGCCACGTCCATTTAAGTGTGATTTCTCTGGATTTCTTCTTTCATACTCAATCATGATACTATCACCTGTTACTAATGAACCTGTTGCCCGTGGAATGATCCAAACAGTTGTTTTTGAGTCTTTTGTCGCTTCTTTATCCAACGTTTTTTTGAATGTTGCAGAAATCAAACTCAGTGTGAAAACTGTACAAAAACATAAAGTGAATCAGTTCGAACATTAAATATCTTTGTGCTGTATTTAATTGAATATATATCCAAAAAGATTTGAAAATCATTTTATTCTGTCTTTATTTACATTTATACCAACCAATATACCAACTTTTCTAGGATCAGGGTTGTAGATCTATCAGCAGAGTAGCATGTGTTTCATGCCCTGCAGCCAGCATATACTGTATATAAAGATGGTTTATGAGTGAGGTCTTTGTTTATTTTTATTTCAGATTTTTTTTTTTTTTAAACACACAATTCTTTATTTTGTTTCAGCACCAAATATCTTACATTGTGGCAGGAAGTGCAGCCTTGCATTTCCTCCTCAGAGGTAAGGGGAGGAGCTAGGAAATCATTAAGAGCGAATTTTGTTTTTTTTGTTTGTTATATGGAATAGTAAATATGGCTCTGATACATACAGTAAATTTGATGTGTTATTGCTGGTTAAAATATATTGATTTATTGCTTGAACTTTATTTGTTGAAGGGGTTTATCAGTTTTGCCTGTGATTAACTGATTGACCTTTACAGATATTTTGGTGACCAGAGTTTATTTTGTAGCCAGGGCTATCTGCTAGTGGGACTTTTTGTTTGGTAAACAGATACTTTTAAATTTACTCATTTATCTTTTTCTATTTAAAGAAAACAGCGACAGGTTGACTTATGCTCCTGTCTGGCACCCAACTTTATGTTATATGAGTATCTGTTTTCAGCCCCTACGCTACATGTAAACTGTGATGACTGCAAGAGAAACTGAAATGAAAACTGAAACAGAATACATTTACATGATAACAGCCTTTCATATTTCTATGCAAAGTTTGTTGTGCACTCATCCCGAGATGCTGACAGTGACCTCTATCTTCCACCTGAGCCGTTTTGTTCAGGTCGTCCAAAGACCTGCTGGATCACAATCTTCCTGCTGCCCTCTACATGTTCCATGAGGGCAGTCACCACTGTAAAACCCAAACTACTGCTTTGCATCTTCTGATGATGGTCACGAAGATGCAGTTGGTAGCTCCAGAAAAAGGTACTGTCAGGCCGGACTCAAAGCAGGACTCAGACGCAGAAGTGTCAGTGAGCTTATTTACTGAAATAACAAAAAACCCTCGACAGAGTGAGGCTATGAAAACAGGCCTAAACTAAGGAAAACAAAATTCACTCCAAAGGAGGAAAAAAAAAAACTCTAAACTGCTTTATGAAAAAGTTATCAAAATCAAAATCACTCACGATGAGGAAAAACAAAAGGCTGCAAAACATTAACTTAAAGCGCTCCGAGGGAGGCTGAAAAACACTACAACACTAAACACTAAGAAACAAAATGCTAGACTAAGAAATTTACAACAAAAAAAAATCACTTAATCGAGGAAACAACAAAGAGCACTCGAGCAAAAAATGCTATGGCTATGGTAAGGCAAGGAAAAAGGCTTGGGCGAACGATCCGAGGACGAAACACAAGGTAATGGGAAACATTAAATATCAAAATAAAACAGGAAATGACGAGACAGAACAAAAACCCACCTTGACCTTACAGGTAGCAAGTGGTTGTAAGATTATTTTGTCAATACTTTATTATTATTTTATTATTATTAATTATTATTATTATTATTAAAGCTGACTGAATAAGCATCCCAACAGGAAACAATTAACTTACACCAGTGCTGCTCAATTTTTTTAGAAAATATCAGGCTCTCCAAGTACCACTATTACAACAGGCATTAAAATACAGTAGCAAAGGGGTTTCGTTTAGCTCAGGGGGTAGAGCAGCCGCCCCATGTACAAAGTCTCAGTCCTTGCCGTGGCGGCCCAGGGTTTGAATCCAACCTGTGTGTCTCTCTCCCCACATTCCTGTCACTCTTCAGCTGTCTCTGTCAAAAATAAAGGTCAAAAAAATATCTTAAAACAGTAGCGAAGGTTGACCACATGCAGCTACAGACACAGGAGCAAGGTTTATTCATTAAGACGACTATTTATCGAAGACTGTTGGTCACTTCTCTACCTAATATTTCCCATGTGAAGCCTTCATTTCAGTGTTTTTGAACCATTCATTTTACCTCTGCTTACTATCTTTCCATCACTTTTGAACTTGTAACTAATCATGGCTGTGTGTGTGTGTGTTATGTGTATGATCCAAGCAGAAACCTCTGTAGCTGTGAAATGAAGCCAATGCGGGAGTGACAAAAACTGCAGTTCTTCTTCTCGTCCACTAGAGGCTGGTTCCAGAAGTGAGTCAGTCTCCATAAGTCCCCATGTTCAAATCTCCAACTTCACAGCAGAAATAAACATGTTTACAGCCTGGTACAAAAAACAGTTTTGGTCTCTGTAGAATTTAATTTTTATAGAACTCACCTGTTCAAATGAAATGTAGGCTTAAAGTTAGGCAGAATTAACAGTTTGGACGCTTTAATTGGCAGTAGGTGCTGTTACAGAGGGCTTGTTTTATCATCCAGGCGTCATTCAGCCCACCTCAGGTCCACCGATGATCCACGTCTTTGCCTATTTTTAGATTAGCCAGGAGGAGGAAGAGGCAGGACTACCAACATGGCGGCAGCCAGAACCACACTGAGCTTCACAACAGCTCTCTGTGGATGACGTCGTTTCTTTATATTGTGAGACTAACAGTTGAGTGATCTAATTTATTTTTCATATATTTTCATTTGAAATTTTGTAGTTTTTTGATAATACACTGTTTTTAAATTCATTTATTTTATTAAAGTATTTTGTGATTTGGTGGTTTGAGAACCCGTGACTTACCCTATTCGTCTAGATATAAGAGAAATTTATCAGCAATAAGCAATGCTCTACTAGCATTAAGATATGGACAGGAGAAAAGTCTGTTTAAGGTTTGTTGAGCCGCATTTTGTA
>NC_040029.1:11451255-11534983 GCF_000972845.2 Larimichthys crocea | reverse complement strand
CGCTCACATGCTACTGCTCGCACCTGCGATGTTAACATGCTCATGTTTAAATGCTAATGTCTAAACATTGCCACTGATTTAACTGGTAGGCCATCAGCGTTAAACCGCATAATGTTAACATGTTTAATGTTATTGCTACTTAATTGTGCGCACCACCGTTTAAAATGTAATGTCTAACATGCTAATGTTAACATGCTAATGTCATAACATAGTAATGATAATGGTAATGCCCACTGTTATGTAACATGCTCAGCTAACCATGCCAATGCTAACATGCACTGTTAACTGTTAGGCACCTCAGCGCTAACATGCTAATGTAACCATGCCAATGTTAACTGTTAGCACATCAGCGGCTAACACTGCTAATGCTAACATGCTAATGCTAACATGCTCATGTTAACTGTTAGCCCATCGCGCTAACATGCTACTGTTAACATGCTAATGCTAACATGCTAATGGTAAACATGCTAATGCTAAAATGTAATGTTAACATGGTAATGCTAACATGCTAATGTTAACTGCTAGTGCATCAGGCTAAACATGCTAATGCTAAAATGCCAATGGTAACTGCTAGCCCATCCAGTGTTAACAGGTAATGTTAACATGCTAATGTTAACATGCCATGTTAACTGTTAGCCCTATCAGCATTAACATGCTAATGTTTAACATGCTAATGCAACATGCTAATGCTAAAATGCGAACTGTTACAACATGCTAATGTTAACATGCTAATGTTAACATGCTAATGAATTTTAACTGTTAGCCCCATCAGCGTCTAACATGCTAATGCTTAACATGCGAATGCTAAAACAAAAATGCTACTGTTAACATGCTTAATGTTAACTGCCCTGCTAACTGTTAGACATCAGCGCTAAACAAGAATCTAATGCTAACATGCTAATGCTAACATGCTAATGTTAACGTTAGCCCATCAGCTATGCTAACATGCTAATGCTAACATGCTGAATTGTCTAACAGCTGCTACATTGTTAACATGACATGTTAAAAACTGTTTAGCCCCCAGCGCAACATGCTAATGCTAAAACTTGCGAATGTTAACATGTTAATGTTAACATGCTAATGCTAACATGCTAATGTTAACTGCTAGTCCATCATTGTTCATGCTAATGCTAACTGCTAACTGCTAGCTAAAAATGCTAATGTTAATTGCTAGCACGTAAGCGCTAGCTGCTCCTGTGTCTAATAAAACATGTTAAAAATGACTCTTTGAGGTGTGCTTTTTGAATACAGACCCCCAGCAACAGCCCACTCGTCACTCTCAAAATTTCTTTCTAGTACTGAATTTGCTGAGCAGTGTCAGTAATAATGTATGGGGACGACGGGGCCAGAGTCAGGCACACCAAAATTTCTTTAGAAATTTTTTCTAGTTATAATTATTTCTTACGCCCTTTTTTCGGTTCGCTACTCCTCCCAGGTTTTTTGTCGCACATACACAAAACGGGTATCGAAACGTGCGGCTCGGCCGGGACATGTGTGCTATGTCTTTTCTAAGGGTTTCGGCAAACGGTTTGCCAAAAATCAGAAAAACGAAGCCAAAAAAATGAATGGGTGTGTATTGCGAGAACTCTCCAGACCTAGAGTGCGTGATGTCATCGTTAGAGTGAGAGGGGAGAGAAAAAATCAGTGAAAAAATAAAACGGATTTCAACCCTGGCCTCAAATGCCAGCTACAGACATGATTATCCCCTCAAATGTAGGAAATTCGAGGTGATCGCAGTGATACACTGTTGAAGCTGTCTCCTATATAGTTTTGGCTCCATACAGGCTGATTGATCGACTACTCCGCCAACGCCTCATAGACTCCAATGTTAAAAAGGAGCGAAATTTTCTGGAGAAAGGCAGAAGTAACGTTTCTCCTTCTTGCTCCTGAGGGCACATTTCTTCATTATACGACACAAAACGAATATGTAAAACGATCAGGAAGGTCTCATCGTGCCTAGGGTAAGCCGGTTCAATGATTTGAATTACGTTTGGCCAAAAGTCCTTCCTTTTCGAGAGGAGTTCTCAGCATTTTCTCTCAGTCTCTAACTGACTTCTAACAGGTGCAGATCAGCTGTGCTGTGATTAGGTCCTGGTTGCTTGGCAACCTCAGCCTGCGTGAAGGAGAAGAGGGGGAGGGGCCACCAGAAGCCGACGGCAGCCATTTTAGTAGTTCTTGGCACTTAATTTGAACTGTCTGTCTAAATGGCAGACAGAGACAGCAGAGCAGCTAGCTCGTTAACCTGCTAATGATAATTACCATTAGCCACTGGAATTAAATACATGCTAATATTAACATGGTAATGCCAACATGGTAATGTTAATTGCTAGTGCTAGCGTTAACATGCTAATGCTAACATGCTAATGCTACATGCTAATGCTAACATGCTATGTTAACATGCTATGCTAACATGACAATGCTAACATGTTAATGTTAACTGTTAGCCCATCAGCGTTAACATGCTAATGCTAACATGCTAATGCTAACATGCTATGTACTGTTGCCCATCAGCGCTAACATGCTAATGTTAAAATGCGAATGCTAACATGCTAATGTTAACATGCTAATGCTAACATGCTAATGCTAACATGCTAATGTTAACTGTTAGCCCATCAGCGCTAACTGCTATGTTAACTGCGATGCTAACATGCTAATGTTTACATGCTAATGCTAACATGCTAATGCACTGCTCCCATCAGCGTTAACTGCTAATGTTAACATGTTAATGTTATCATGCTAATGTTAATTGTTAGCGCATCACCGTTAAAAATGCTAATGCTAACATGCTATGTTAACATGTTATGCTAACATAGTAATCATAACATGGTAATGCCAACATGTTAATGTTAACATGCTAAAGCTAACATGCCAATGCTAACATGCTAATGTTAACTGTTAGCCCATCAGCGCTAACATGCTAATGGTAACATGCCAATGTTAACTGTTAGCACATCAGCGCTAACATGCTAATGTTAACTGCTAGTGCATCAGCGCTAACATGCTAATGGTAAAATGCCAATGGTAACTGCTAGCCCATCAGTGTTAACATGCTAATGGTAACATGCTAATGCTAACATGCTAATGTTAACTGTTAGCCTATCAGCACATCAGCGCTAACATGCTAATGTTACCATGCTAATGTTAACTGTTAGCCCATCAGCGCTAACATGCTAATGCTAAAATGCGAATACTAACATGCTAATATTAACTAATGTTAATAGCTATTATTATTAGCTGTTATTAGCTAATGTTAACATGTTAATGTTATCATGCTAATGGTAATTGCTAGCGCATCACCGTAAAATGCTAATGCTAACATGCTAATGTTAACATGTTAATGGTAACATAGTAATGATACATGCTAGCCATCAGCGTTAACTGGTAATGCTAAATCTTAATGCTAACATGCTAATGCTAACATGCTAATGTTAACTGTTAGCCCATCAGCGCTAACATGCTAATGTTAACATGCTAATGTTAACATCCTAATGCTAACATGCTAATGATAACATGCGAATGCTAAAATGCAAAGGTTAACATGTTAATGCTAACATGCTAATGTTGACTGCTAGTGCATCAGCGCTAACATGGTAATGCTAAAATGCCAATGCTAACCGTTAGCCCATCACCGTTAACATGCTAATGATAACATGCTAATGTTAACATGCTAACATGCTAATGCTAACATGCTAATGTTAAAATGCTAATGCTAACATGCTAATGTTAACTGCTAGCCCATCAGCCGTTAACATGTTAATGCTAAACATGCCAATGCTAACATGCTAATGTAAACTGCTAATGCTAACATGCTAATGTGTAAACTGCTAGCCCATCAGCGTTAACATGCTAATGTAACATGATAATGCTAACATGCTAATGCTAACATGTTAATGCTAAAATGCTAATGTTAACATGTTAATGCTAACATGCTAATGTTAACTGCTAGTGCATCAGCGGTAACATGCTAATGCTAACAAGCTAATGCTAACATGCTAATGCTAACTGCTAGTCCACAGAACAGAATGGAAAAAGCATATGTGACACAAGCGCAGCGCCCGTCTCAAAAAAAAAATGACTGTTTGAGGCTGAATACAGACCCCCAGCAACAGCCCACCGTCACCCAAAAGCTTCTAGACGAATGCGAGCAGCAGGAAAGCGGGGACGACGGGGCCAGGCACGCACACCAAAACGAGAAAGGCAGGCTGTAGGGGGGGGGGGCGAAGCGCCCACACTAGACCTTACCATAAGCCGCCGTAGGTGTGGGCCCGCACTACGCTACAAATTGTGGGCCCACAAAAAAATAACCATCAGATCAGGCATCCAGCCACAGCTGCTATACTCCAACACTAAATCACAAAATTCAACTTTTCTGCAAATATTCCTATAAAATGCATACACAAACTCAAACATTCTACAAAAACTCACAAACTTCTACAATTTCAACAAGTTCACTACTCTACAGACTTCATTCAAATTTCAAATTGTACACAAATTCTTCAATTATTAAACTCGTATTTAACTTTTTTCAAAATCTTTTACCGTTTTTAAACTATCAAGGCTCAAATTTGAGCAGGTTTTTAGTCAAATTTCTGGGTTTATAATGGGTGTGTATTGCGAGAACTTTCCAGAGCTAGAGTGAGTGATGTCATCGCTACAGTGGAGAGGGGGGAGAAAAATCAGTGAAAAAATAAAATGGATTTCACTACCCTGGCCTCAAATGCCCCACTACAGACACGATTTCTACATAAAAACGTAGCAAAATTTGTTGTATCACTCACATTCGCCTGCCAAAGCTGTCAGACATATAGTTTTGGCTCCTGATGGGCTCTTTGATCGACTACTCCCGCCAACAGCCTCATATACTCCCATTTTAAAAAAGGAGGGAAATCTTCTCGATGAAGGCAGAAGTAACGTTTCTCTCTCTTGCTCCTACGGGCACATTTCTTCATTTATCGACACAAAACGAATATGTAAAACGATCAGGAAGGTCTCATCGTGCCTCAAGTTAAGCCGGTTCAATGATTGGAATTACGGTTTTGGTCAGAAGTCCTTCCTTTTCGAGAGGAGGTCTCAGCATTTTCTCTCAGTCTCTAACTGACATTCTAACAGGTGCAAACTTCTCCCCTGATTACAGTTGGTCCTGGTTGCTTGGCAACCTCAGCCTGCTTGAAGTAAGAGAGGGGGAGGGGCCACTAGAAGCCGAGGGGCAGCCTTTTAGCAGTTCTTGGCACTAATTCAACACATTTCAACAGAATCTTGTACTATTACACTTTTATTCAACTTTTTTTTTAGATTCAACTCATTTAGAACATTTCTACACACACACACACACACACACACACACACACACACACACAGTAACACAGACACACAGACAGACACACACACAGACACACGCACACACACACAGAGACACTGAGCAGACGCAAGCATGCACACACACACACACACACAGTAACACAGACACACAGACAGACACAGACACACGCACATACACACAGAGACACTGAGCAGACGCTCAGTAAACAGATCGACATTATCGTGTTCAAACAATAAAAATCTGCTGATCTACGATCAATACAGGCTAAGCTGCACACCTGGACAGGTGAGTCAGGACAGTCTCAGGACAGTCCTACAATCCTTCTACACTTTAAAATACTCCCTTTACTACAGACCTCAGTTAAACTCACAGGTCACCAAGATCTTGTACTATTATTTTACTAAATTCTACTATAATATTCTACAAAATATTAAACTTTTTCTACAAATATTTTACCATTTCAAATACATTATACAAACTTCAATCTATATACAGCCTACAATTTAAACTACCTCTCCTTCTACTACAGAGTTCAGTCAAACTACACAGTTCACCAAGATCTTGTACTATTACTATTACTCTCTACAATTCTACCTTTTCATCTGACTTTCTACAGTGTTACACAACATTGTATCACTTCATACTATTCTACTCTTTTCAACCAATTTCAACATTTTTAAGATATATCCCTTATGGCCTTTTCAAGCTTTATAGTATAGAGACAGCTGAAGAGCGACAGGAATGTGAGGGGGAGAGAGAGTGAAAGAGACAGGGAAAAGACATGCAGAAAAAGGTCAGCAGGTGGGCCTCTGGGGCCAGCGGCAGCAGAGGGCACCCACACCGCACTTTCCGCAGGAAATGCAGTTTTCTAGTTATTATTAATCTTACGCCCTTTTTTTGGTTCGCTACTCCTCCCCGAGTTTTTTGTCGCACATACACAAACGGGTATCGAAACGTGCGGCTCGCCGGACAGTGTGCTATGTCTTTTCTAAGGGTTTCGGCAAACGGTTTTGCCAAAAATCCAGAAAAACGAAGCCAAAAAAATGAATGGGTGTGTATTGCGAGAACTCTCCAGACCTAGAGTGCGTGATGTCATCGTTAGAGTGGAGAGGGGAGAGAAAAATCAGTGAAAAAATAAAACGGATTTCACTACCCTGGCCTCAAATGCCCAGCTACAGACATGATTATCCCCTTAAAATGTAGGAAAAATTCGAGGTGATCGCAGTGATAAACTGTTGAAGCTGTCTCCTATATAGTTTTGGCTCCATACAGGCTGATTGATCGACTACTCCCGCCAACAGCCTCATAGACTCCATGTGTAAAAAAGGAGCGAAATTTTCTGGAGAAAGGCAGAAGTAACGTTTCTCTCTCTTGCTCCTGAGGGCACATTTCTTCATTTATCGACACAAAACGAATATGTAAAACGATCAGGAAGGTCTCATCGTGCCTCAGGTTAGCCGGGTTCAATGATTGGAATTACGGTTTGGCCAAAAGTCCTTCCTTTTCGAGAGGAGTTCTCGCATTTTCTCTCAGTCTCTAACTGACATTCTAACAGGTGCAGATCAGCTGCTGCTGATTAGGTCCTTGTGCTTGGCAACCTCAGCCTGCGGAAGGAGAAGAGGGGGGGGGCCACCAGAGCCGAGCGGCAGCCATTTTAGTAGTTCTTGGCACTTAATTTGACATGTCGTCTAAAATGGCAGACGGACAGCAGAGCAGCTGCTCGTTAACATGCTAATGATAATTCCATAGCCACTAGGAATTAAATACATGCTAATTAACATGGTAATGCCAACATGGTAAGTTAATTGCTAGTGCATCAGCGTTAACATGCTAATGCTAACATGCTAATGCTAACATGTAATGTAACATGCTAATGTTACTGCTAATGCTAAATGCAATGCAAAGTTATGTAACTGTTAGCCATCAGCGTTACATGCTAATGCTAACATGCAATGCTAACATGCTAATGTTACACTGTTAGCCCATCAGCGCTAACTGCTAATGTAAATGCCGAATGCTAACATGCTAAGTTAACATGCTAATGTAACATGCTAATGCTAACATGCTAATGTTAACTGTTAGCCATCAGCGCTAACATGCTAATGTTAACATGCGAATGCTACATGCTAATGTTAAATGCTAATGCTAACATGCTAACATGCTAATGCTAGCCATCAGCGTTAACATGCTAATGTTAACTGTTAATGTTTATCCATGCTCATGTTAATTGTTAGCGCATCACCGTTAAAATGCTTTATGCTAACTGCTAATGTTAAATGTTACTGCTAACATAGTATCATAACATGGTAATGCCAACATGTTAATGTAACATGCTAAAGGCTCACATGCCAATGCTAACATGCTAATGTTAACTGTTAGCCCATCAGCGCTAACATGCTAATGGTAACATGCCAATGTTAACTGTTAGCACATCAGCGCTAACATGCTAATGCTAACATGCTAATGTTAACTGCTATGATCAGCGCTAACATGCTAATGGTAAAATGCAATGGTAACTGTGCCATCAGGTAACATTCTAATGAACATGCTAATGCTAACATGCTTAATGTTAACTGTAGCCATCAGCACATCAGAACAGCTAATGTTACCATGCTATGTTAACTGTTAGCCCATCAGCGCTAACATGCTAATGCAAAATGCGAATCTAACATGCAATTAAACATGCTAATGTTAACATGCTAATGTAACTGCTAAGCCCATCAGCGTTAACATGCTAATGTACATGCTAATGCTAACCTGTTAATGCTAACTGTTAATGCCTAAATGCTAATGTTAACATGTTAATGCTAAACTGCTAATGTACTGTAGCCATCAGTGTTAACATGCTAATCTAACATGCTAATGCTAACATGCTAAGCTAACGCTAGTCCATCATTGTTAACATGCTAATGCTAACAATGCTAATTGGCATTGCTAGCACGTAAGCGCTAGCTGCTCCTGTGTCTAAATAAACATGTTAAAAATGACTGTTTGAGGTGTGCTTTTTGAATACAGACCCCAGCAACAGCCCACTCGTCACTCTCAAAATTTCTTTTCTAGTACTGAATTTGCTGAGCAGATGTCGACGGGGCCAGAGTCAGGCACCACTCAAAATTTCTTTAGAATTTTTCTAGGTATACTTATTATTATTCTACGCCCTTTTTTCGGTTCGCTACTCCCCCAGAGTTTTTGTCGCACATACACACAAACGGGTATCGAAACGTGGGCTCGGCCGGGCAGTTGCTATGTCTTTTCTAAGGGTTTCGGCAAACGGTTTTGCCAAAAAATCCAGAAAAACGAAGCCAAAAAATGAATGGGTGTGTATGCGAGAACTCTCCAGACCTAGAGTGCGTGTGTCATCGTTAGAGTGGAGAGGGGAGAGAAAAATCAGTGAAAAAAATAAAACGGATTTCACTACCCTGGCCTCAAATGCCCAGCTACAGACATGATTATCCCCTAAATGTAGGAAATTCGAGGTGATCGCAGTGATACACTGTTGAAGCTGTCTCCTAATTTTTGGCTCCATACAGGCTGATTGATCGACTACTCCCGCCAACAGCCTCATAGACTCCAATGTTAAAAAGGAGCGAAAATTTCTCGGAGGAAAGGCAGAAGTAACGTTTCTCTCTCTTGCTCCTGAGGGCACATTTCTTCATTTATCGACACAAAACGAATATGTAAAAACGATCAGGAAGTCTCATCGTGCCTCCGGTTAAGCCCGTTCAATGATTGGAATTACGGTTTGGCCAAAAGTCCTTCCTTTCGAGAGGTTCTCCGCATTTTCTCTCAGTCTTAACTGCATTCTAACAGGTGCAGATCAGCTGCTGCTGATTAGGTCCTGGTTTTCTGGCAACCTCAGCCTGCGTGAAGGAGAAAGGGGGAGGGCCACCAGAAGCCGAGCGGCAGCCATTTTAGTGTTCTTGGCACTTATTTGAACTTGTCTGTCTAAAATGGCAGACAGAGACAGCAGAGCAGCTAGCTCGTTAACATGTAATGATAATTACCATAGCCACTAGGAATTAATACATGCTAATATTAACATGGTAATGCCAACATGGTAATGTTAATTGGCTAGTGCCTCAGCGTTAACATGTTAATGCTTAAATGCCTCAGCCTAACATGCTAATGCTTACAATGCTAATGTTAAATGCTACATCGTTAACATGACGCAATGCTGAACATGCTATGCTAATGTTATGTTACTGTTATGCGCCACAGCGTCTAACAAGCAATGTTGAATTGCGAATGTACCATTAGCAATGTTAGCAGCTATGCTAACAGTTACCCATTAGCTGTTAGCCTTCGCATGTCAGCATTAGCATGTTAACATTAGCATGTTAGCATTCGCATTTTAAACCATTAGCCTTTAGCGCTGATGGGCCTAACAGTTAACATTATGGCATGTTCATTTCGCATGTTAGCATTCGCATGTTACGCTGATGGCTACCAAGTTAACATTAACATGTTAGCCTTGTCATGTTAGCATAAGCATGGTTACCATTAGCATTTTAGCATTAGCATGTTAGCATTAAGCAGGTTTGACATTAACATGTTAATTGTCGTGTGATGCACTAGCAATTAAACATTACCATGTTGGCATTACCATGTTTAATATTAGCTTGTATTTTAATCTAGTGGCTAATGGTAATTATCATTAGCATTTGTTAACGAGCTAGCTATGCTCTCTGCTGTCTCTGTCTGCCATTTTAGACAGCAAGTTCAAATTTAGTGCCAAGAAACTACTACAATGGCTGGCCGCTCGGCTTCTGGTGGCCCCTCCCCCCTCTTCTCCTTCACGCAGGCTGAGGTTGCCAAGCAACCCGGACCTAATCAGCAGCGAGCTGATCTGCACCTGTTAGAATGTCGTTAGATACTGCGAGGAAAATGCTGAGACAACTCCCGCGAAATAGGAAGGACTTTTGGCCAAACGTAATTCCAATTCATTGAACCGGTTTTTTTCTTAACCTGCGGCACGATGAGACCTTTCCTGCTCGTTTTACGTATTCGTTTTGTGTCGATAAATGAAGACGAACTGTGCCTCGGAGCAAGAGAGAGAAACGTTACTTCTGCCTTTCTCCAGAAAAATTTCGCTCTTTTTTAACATTGGCGGTCTATGAGGCTCGTTGGGGGAAGTAGTTAGTCGATCAATCAGGCCTGTATGGAGCCAAAAACTATCTAGGAGACAGCCTTCAACAGTGTTATCACTGCGATCACCTCGAAATTTTCCTACATTTGCGGGGATAAATCAGTCTGTAGCGGGGCATTTGAGGGCCAGGGTAGTGAAAATCGTTTTATTTTTTCACTGATTTTTCTCTGCCCTCTCCACTCTAACCGATGTTACATACGCCACTCTAGGTCTGTGGAGAGTTTCGCAATAACACACCCATTCATTTTTTGGCTTCGTTTTTCTGGATTTTTGGCAAAAAAAACCGTTTGCCGCAACCCTTAGAAACGACATAGCACTACATGTCCCGGCGAGCCGGCACGTTTCGATACCCGTTTTGTGTATGTGCGTACATAAAACTCTGGGGTAGAGGTAGCGAACCGAAAAAACGGGCGTAAGAATAATAATAAGAAGTAAACTGGACAAATTTCTTAAAGAAAATTTGAGTGTGCCTGACTCTGTCCCCGTCGACACTGCTCAGCAAATTTAGTACTAGAAAAGAACTTTGAGAGTTGCCGCGTGGGCTGTTGACTGGGGGTCTGTTGTATCAAAAACGCACACCTCAAACAGTCATTTAACATGTTTATTTAGAACAGGAGCAGCTAGCGCTTACGTGCTAAGCAATTAGCATTCGATTTAGCATTAGCATGTTAACACTGATGGTTCTAGCAGTTAAGCATTCGCATGTTAGCATAGCATGTTAGTATAGCATGTTAACACTGATGGGCTAGCCGTTAACATTAGCATGTTAGCATAAACATGTTAACATTAGCATTTTAGCATAACATGTTCGCATTAAACATGTTAGCATTAGCATGGGGTTAACATTAACTGTTACGCTGTGGTCTAGCAGTTAACATTAGCATGTCACCATTAGCATATTAATAATTAGCATGTTTAGTATTCGCATTTTAGCATTAGCATGTTAGCGCTGATGATTGGGCAACAGTAACATTAGCATGGTAACATTAGCAATTTAGCGCTGATTGTGATTGATAGGCTAACAGTTAAACATTAGAATGTTAGCATTAGCATGTTACCATTAGCATGTTAACACTGATGGGCTAGCAGTTACCATGGCCCTTTTACTATTAGCATGTTAGCGTGATGCACTACAGTTAACATTAGCATGTTAGCCTTAGCATGTTAGCGCTGATTGGCTAACAGTTAACATTGGCAGTTACCTTGCATGGTATCGCTGATGGGCTAACAGTTAACATTAGCCATGTTAGCATTGGCATGTTAGCTTTAGCCATTAGTTAACATTAACATGTTGGCATTACCATGTTATGATTACTATGTTAAAGCATTAAACATCTTAACATTAGCATGTTAGCATTAGCATTTTAACTGTGATGCGCTAAACCCAATAACATTAGCATGATAAACATTTAACATGTTAACATTAGCATTTACCGCTATGGGCTAGCAGTTAGCTGTTAGCATGTTAGCCTTAGCATGTTAACATTAGCATGTTAGCATTCGCATGTTAACATTAGCATTGTTAGCGCTGAGGCTAACAGTTCACATTAGCATGTTAGCATTAGCATTTTAGCCTTAGCATGTTAACATTAGCATGTTAGCATTCGCCATTTTTAAATTAGCATGTTAGCGATGATGGTGCTAACAGTTAACATTAGCATGTTAGCATTAGCATGTTAGATTAGCATGTAACGCTGCTGAATGGGGGCTAAACAGTTAACCTTAACATGTTAGCCATTGGTATGTTAGCATTAGCATTTAACAATTAGCATTGTTACCATTAGCTTTAGCATTAGCATGTTAAGCATTAGCATGTGACGCTTGATTGCCCAACTAGCAATTAACATTACCATGTTGGCATTACCATTTTAATATTAGCATGTATTTAATTCCTTAGTGGCTAATGGTTAAATCTTATTCATTAAGCATGTTAACGAGCTAGCTGCTCTGCTGTCTCTGTCTTTGCCATTTTAGGGACAGACAAGTTCAAATTAAGTGCCAAGAAATTACTAAAAATGGCTGCGCTCGGCTTCTGGTGCCCTCCCCCTCTTCTCCTTCACCGGCGGCTGAGGTTGCCAAGCAAACCAGGACCTAATCACAGCAGCTGATCTGCACCTGTTAGAAGTCCAGTAGGATACTGAGAGAAAATGCTGAGGAACTCTTTCGAAGAAGGAAAGGAATTTTTGCCCCAAACCGTAAGTTCCAAATCATTGAACCGGCTTAACCTGAGGCACGATTGATTGAGACTTTCCTGATCGTTTTACATATTCGTTTTGTGTCGATAAATGAGAAATGTGCCCTCAGGAGCAAGAGAGAAAACGTTAACTTTGCCTTTCTCCAGAAAATTTCGCTCCTTTTTAACATTGGAGCATGAGGCTGTTGGCGGGAAGAGTAGTCGATCAATCATCGTATTGAGCCAAACTATATAGGAGACAGCTTCCAACAGGTTATCACTGCGATCACTCGAATTTTCCTACATTGGATGGTATAATCATTTTGTCTGTAGCTGGGCATTTGAGGGCCAGGGTTAGTGAAATCCGTTTATTTTTTTCACTGATTTTTCTTCTCCCCTCTTCCACCTCTAACGATGACATCCACGCACTCTAGGTCTGGAGAGTTCTCGCAATACACACCCATTCATTTTTTTTGGGCTCGTTTTTCGTATTTTTGGCAAAAACCGTTTGCCGAAACCCTTAAGAAAAAGAATAGTACACAGTCCGGCCGTAGCCGCACGTTCGATACCCGTTTTGTCTATGTTGCGACAAAAAACTCTGGAGGAAGTAAGCCGAACCAAAAAACGGGCGAAGATTAATAATAAAATTAACTAAGAACACAAACTGCATTTCCTTTTCGGAAAGTGCTGTGTGGTGCCCTCTGCTGCCGCTGGCCCCAGAGGCCCACCTGCTGACCTTTTTCTGCTGTCTTTCCCTGTCTCTTTCACTCTCTCTCCCCCTCACATTCCTGGTCGCCTCTTCAGCCTGTCTCATACTATAATGCTTGAAAAGGCATAAGGGATATATCTTAAAAATGTTGAAATTGGTTGAAGTTGAAAAGAGTAACTAGTATGAAGTGATACATGTACTGGTAACACGTAGAAAGTCAGATTGAAAAGGCTAGACTGTAGAGAGTAATAGTACTAGTACCCAAGATTCTTGGTGGGAACTGTGTAGTTTGACTGAAAACTCTGTAGTAGAAGGAGAGGTAGTTAGTTTCAAATTGTAGGTCTGTATATAGATCAGCTTGAAGTTTGTATAATGTATTTGAAATGTAAAATATTTGTAGGAAAAGTTTAATAATTTGTAGAATATTAATAGTAGAATTTAGTAAAATAATCAGTCAAGATCTTGGTGAATGTGTAGTGTTTAACTGAGGTCTGTAGTAAAGGAGAAGTATTTTAAAGTGTAGAAGGATTGTAGAGACTGTCTCGGACTGTCCTGAGACTCACCTGTCCAGGTGTGCAGCTAGCCTGTATGATCGTAGATCAGCAGATTTTATTGTTTGACACGATAATGTCGATTGTTTACTGAGCGTCTGCTCAGTGTCTCTGTGTGTATGTGGCTGTTGTCTGTGTCTGTCTGTGTGTCTGTCGTTACTGTGTGTGTGTGTGTGTGTGTGCGCTGCTTGCGTCTGCTCAGTGTCTCTGTGTGTGTGGGTGTTGTCTGTGTGTGTGTCTGTCGTGTGTGTCTGTGTTACTGTGTGTGTGTGTGTGTGTGTGTGTGTGTGTGTGGTGGTAGAGAAATGTTCTAAATGAGTTGAATCTAAAAAAAAAAGTTGATAAAAGTGTATAGTACAAGGATTCGTTGAAATGTGTTGAATTAGTGCCAAGAACTTCTAAAATGGCTGCCCCTCGGCTTCTGTGGCCCCTCCCCTCTCTTCTTCAAGCAGCTGAGGTTGCCAAGCAACCAGGCACCTAATCAGGAGAGTCTGCACCTGTTAGAATGTCAGTTAGAGACTGAGAGAAAATGCTGAGACTCCTCTCGAAAGGAAGGACTTGCCAAACCGTAATTCCAATCATTGAACCGGCTTAACTGGGCACGATGAGACCTTCCTGATCGTTTTACATATTCGTTTTGTGTCGATAAATGAAGAAATGTGCCCTCAGGAGCAAGAGAGAGAAACGTTACTTCTGCCTTTCCACGAGATTTCGCTCCTTTTTTAAAATGGGAGTATGTATAGGCTGTTGGCGGGAGGAGTAGTCGATCAAAAGCCATAGGAGCCAAAAACTATATGGGACAGCTTCACGAACTGTGAGTGACACAAATTTTCTACTTTTTAGAGATAATCTGTCTGTAGTGGGGCATTTGAGGCCAGGGTAGTGAAATCCTTTTATTTTTTCACTGATTTTTTCTCCCCCTCTCCACTTACGATGACATCACCACTCTAGTCTGGAAAGTTCTCGCAATACACACCCATTATAAAACCCAGAAATTTGACTAAAAACCTGCTCAAATTGAGCCTTGATAGTTTAAAAACGGTAAAAGATTTTGAAAAAAAGTTAAATACGAGTTTAATAATTGAAGAATTTGTGTACAATTTGAAATTTGAATGAAGTCTTGTAGTAGTAGTAGAACTGTTGAAATTGTAGAATGTTTGTAGAAGTTTTGTGAATGATTTGAAGTTTGTTGTAATGCATTTTAAATAGGAAAATATTTGCAGAAAAAGTTGAATAATTTGTAGAATATTAATAGTAGAATTGAGAAAAGTAATAGCAGCTGTGGCATGAATGAGCTGAATCTAGTGGTATAATTTTTATTTTTGTGGGACAAAATTTGTAGGAGTAGTAGCGGGACAAAAAACGTACGGAAGAAGAAAAATAATAATAAAGATGTAGGATAACAATAGTGTGGGAGCCCTTCAGGCACCCACACCAATAAGAACTAGAAAAATTTCTAAAGAAATTTTGAGTGTGCGTGACTCTGGCCCCGTCGTCCCCATGCCTTTTACTGACACTGCTCAGCAAATTCAGTACTAGAAAGACATTTTGAGAGTGACGAGTGGGCTGTTGCTGGGGGTCTGTATTCAAAAAGCACACCTCAAACAGTCATTTTTAACATGTTTATTTAGACACAGGAGCAGCTAGCGCTTACGTGCTAGCAATTAACATTAGCATTTTAACATTACCATGTTAACAATGATGGACTAGCAGTTAGCATTAGCATGTTAGCATTAGCTTGTTAGCATTAGCATGTTACCGCTGATGCACTAGCAGTTAACATTAGCATGTTAGCATTAACATGTTAACATTAGCATTTTAGCATTAACATGTTAGCATTAGCATGTTAGCATTATCATGTTAACATTAGCATGTTAACGCTGATGGGCTAGCAGTTAACATTAGCATGTTAGCATTAGCCAGTTAACATTAGCATGTTAGCATTGGCATGTTAGCATTAACATGTTAACGGCTGATGGGCTAGCAGTTAACATTAGCATGTTAGCATTAGCATTTTAACATTAGCATGTTAGCATTAGCATGTTAGCATGTTAACATTAGCATGTTATCATTAGCATGTTAACGGTGATGGGCTAACGGTTAGCATTGGCATTTTAGCATTACCATGTTAGCGCTGATGCACTAGCAGTCAAACATTAGCTTTTAGCATTAACATGTTAACCTTTGCATTTTAGCATTCGCATGTTATCATTAGCATGTTAGCATTAGGATGTTAACATTAGCATGTTAACATTAGCATGTTAGCGCTGATGGGCTAACAGTTAACATTAGCATGTTAGCATTAGCATGTTAGCATTAAGATGTTAGCATTACCATGTTAACGCTGATGCGCTAGCATGTTATCATTACTATGTTAGCATTAACATGTAACATTGCATGTTAGCATTGCATTTTACGGTGATGCGCTAGCAATTACCATTAGCATGATACATTGAACATGTTAACATTAGCTAATAACAGCTAATAATAATAGCTATTAACATTAGTTAATATTAGCATGTTAGTATTCGCATTTTAGCATTAGCATGTTAGCGCTGATGGGCTAACAGTTAACATTAGCATGGTAACATTAGCATGTTAGCGCTGATGTGCTGATAGGCTAACAGTTAACATTAGCATGTTAGCATTAGCATGTTACCATTAGCATGTTAACACTGATGGGCTAGCAGTTACCATTGGCATTTTACCATTAGCATGTTAGCGCTGATGCACTAGCAGTTAACATTAGCATGTTTGCGCTGATGTGCTAACAGTTAACATGGCATGTTACCATTAGCATGTTAGCGTGATGGGCTAACAGTTAACATTAGCATGTTAGCCTGGCATGTTAGCTTTAGCCTGTTACATTAACATGTTGGCATTACCATGTTATGATTACTATGTTAGCATTAACATGTTAACATTAGCATGTTAGCATTAGCATTTTAACGGTGATGCGCTAACAATTAACATTAGCATGATAACATTAACATGTTAACATTAGCATGTTAACGCTGATGGGCTAGCAGTTAGATTAGCCTGTTAGCATTAGCATGTTACATTAGCATGTTAGCATCGCATGTTAACTTAGCAGTTGCGCTGTGGGCTAACAGTTAACATTAGCATGTTAGCATTAGCATGTTCGATTGCATGTTACATTACATGTTAGCATTCGCATTTAACATAGCATGTTAGCGTGATGGGCTAACAGTTAACATTAGCATGTTAGCATTAGCATGTTGCATTAGCATGTTACGCTGATGGGCTAACAGTTAACATAACATGTGCATTGTCATGTTAGCATTAGCATGTTAACATTAGCATGTTAGCATTAGCATGTTAGCATTAGCATGTTAGCATTAGCATGTTAACGCTGATGCACTAGCAATTAACAATTACCATGTTGGCATTACCATGTTAATATTAGCATGTATTTAATTCCTAGTGGCTATGGTAATTATCATTAGCATGTTAACGAGCTAGCTGCTCTGCTGTCTCTGTCTGCCATTTTAGACAGACAAGTTCAAATTAAGTGCCAAGAACTACTAAAATGGCTGCCGCTCGGCTTCTGGTGGCCCCTCCCCCTCTTCTCCTTCACGCGGCTGAGGTTGCCAAGCACCAGGACCTAATCAGCAGCAGCTGATCTGCACCTGTTAGAATGTCAGTTAGAGACTGAGAGAAAATGTGAGAACTCCTCTCGAAAAGGAAGGACTTTTGGCCAAACCGTAATTCCTCATTGAACCGGCTTAACCTGAGGCACGATGAGCCTTCCTGATCGTTTTACATATTCGTTTTGTGTCGATAAATGAAGAAATGTGCCCTCAGAGAGCAAGAGAGAGAAACGTTACTTCTGCCTTTCTCCAGAAAATTTCGCTCCTTTTTTAACTTGGAGTCTATGAGGCTGTTGGCGGGAGTAGTCGATCAATCAGCCGCATGGAGCCAAAACTATATAGGAGACAGCTTCACAGGTTATCACTGCGATCATCGAATTTTCCTACTTTTAAGGGATAATCGGTCTGTAGTGGGCATTTGAGGCCAGGGTAGTGAAATCCGTTTTATTTTTTCACTGATTTTTCTCCCCCTCTCCACTCTAGCGATGAATCACGCACTCTAGCTCTGGAAAGTTCTCGCAATACACACCCATTCATTTTTTTGGCTTCGTTTTTCTGGATTTTTGGCAAAACCGTTTGCCGAAACCTTAGAAAAGACATAGCCACATGTCCCGGCCGAGCCGACGTTGATACCCGTTTTGTGTATGTGCGACAAAAACTCTGGGAGGAGAGCGAACCGAAAAAAGGGCGTAAGAATAATAAAGTAAAATAATAAGAATAAGCGGGTGGTAAATTAGTGTGCGCTTTGCCCGCACACTCAATAATAATAAGAATAAGCGCGGTGGATAACATATATGTGCGCTTTGCACGCACACTCAATAATAAGAATAAGCGCGGTGGATAACATATAGTGTGCGCTTTGCACGCACACTCAATTAGCCCATCAGGAGCCAAAACTATATGTCTGACAGCTTTGGCAGGCGAATGTGAGTGATACAACAAATTTTGCTACGTTTCTATGTATGAATCGTGTCTGTAGTGGGGCATTTGAGGCCACGGTAGTGAAATCCGTTTTATTTTTTCACTGATTGTTCTCTCCCCTCTCCACTCTAGCGAGTGAATCACTCACTTAGCTCTGGAAAGTTCTCGCAATACACACCCATTTCATTTTTTGGCTTCGTTTTTCTGGATTTTTGCAAAACCGTTTGCCGAAACTCTTAGAAAAGACATAGCCATCGATTCCCGGCCGAGTCCGGTCGTTTTGATACCCGTTTTGTGTATGTGCGACAAAAAACTCTGGGAGGAGAAGCGAAACCGAAAAAAACACGGAAGAAACGAAGAGAATAATAATAAGCCCGAGGATATAAAGAGTGTGCTCCTTCGGACACTCAATAATAATAATAAGCCCGAGAGATAATAAAGAGTGTGCTCCTTCAGGCACACTCAATAAAGCCCGAGAGGTTTTAAAGAGTGTGCTCTTTCAGGCACACTCAACTAGAAAAATTTCTAAAGAAATTTTGAGTGTGCCTGACTCTGGCCCCGTCGTCCCCATACATTATTACTGACACTGCTCAGCAAATTCACTACTAGAAAAGAAATTTTGAGAGTGACGAGTGGGCTGTTGCAGGGGGTCTGTATTCAAAAAGCATACCTCAAACAGTCATTTTTAACATGTTTATTTAGACACAGGAGCAGCTAGTGCTTACGTGCTAGCAATTAGCATTAGCAGTTTTAGCTAGCAGTTAGCATTAGCATTTGCATTTTAGCATTAGCATGTTAACGATGATGGACTAGCAGTTAACATTAGCATGTTAGCATTAGCATGTTAACATTAGCATTTTAGCGTTGATGGGATAGCAGTTAACATTAGCATGTTAGCATTAGCATGTTAGCATTAGCATGTTAACATTAGCATGTTAGCATTAGCATTTTAGCGCTGATGCGCTAGCAGTTAACATTAGCATGTTAACATTGGCATGTTAACATTAGCATTTTAGCATTACCATGTTAGCATTACCATGTTAGCATTAACATGTTAACATTAGCATGTTAGCGCTGATGTGCTAGCATGTTAGCATTAGCATGTTAGCATTAGCATGTTAGCATTAGCATGTTAGCATTAGCATGTAGCATTAGCATGTTAACTAAGCGCTAGCTTAACATTAGCAAACATTAGCATGTTCATTACATGTTAGCATGCATGTTAACATAGCATTAAGGGATGCGCTAGCTATTAGCATGTAACATTAACATGTTACATAGCATGTTAACGCTGATGCATAGCTTAACATTACATGTGGCATTACCATGTTAACATTAGCATTTTAATTCCTGTGGCTAATGGTAATTATCATTAGCATGTTAACGAGCTAGCTGCTCTGCTGTCTCTGTCTGCCATTTTAGACAGACAAGTTCAAATTAAGTGCCAAGAACTACAAAAATGGCCGCCGCTCAGCTTCTGTCTGCTGGCCCCTCCCCCCTCTCCTCCTTCAAGCAGGCTGAGGTTGCCAAGCAACCAGGACCTAATCAGCAGCAGCTAATCTGCACCTGTTAGAATTAACATGAGCATGTTAATTAGTCGCAGGTGCTGCATGCACTGTCTGTTGTTGTGGAGAAATTGCTGAAGTCAAAGGTCAATGGTGAGGTCAGGAGGGAAGAAAGTGTTCAGGAGCCTCTGATGTCTTATGCTGTATTATTTATTGACGCTTGGCCAAGGAGAACTAGACATACTCTCAAAGTGCACCTGAAGTGCTTGAGTCGGTCTCGCATTCTGATGAACTAATGCTGGTGGTCACACTTTAAACCCTCATAGATGACGCCACAAATACTTTACGCCCAAAACAGTCAAAGGGAATGCATTTACCCATGTTCGTGTTCACCTTCAACACATTCTAGTCTGGAGACACTGTTGTCTGTTAATGCTAATGGAACGTCAACAGTTAGCTATCTATTATGTCTAGGAATGCAGCAACAGGTCTCTTCGACCCTGGCCACCACAGTGTTGAGATATGGTGGCACCTAGTCAAAGACAAACAATTAATACTGCCGAGGACCACAAGGCTCACACGTGACCTCAAGTAACCTAAGGATAGAAAATTCCATAACAATCCCCTCTTATTGATCATAAGATCAATACTAACTACCGAATAATAATAATTACCAAATTTAGAGACCACCAGGGAGTACAGTCAGAATGGGATTGACACACACATTATAAAACATTCGTAATCACACAGAATTATTCAAAAGGCTGTCCATAAAAATCATCTTTCAAACAAAGCAGTTGGTTTAGATTAATTCATACAATCAGTGAAAAATCTTAAGAGCCCTCTTATGTACCCCATCATCCCATTCCCATGATGTGTGAGTTCCACTTTCAGGTCAACAAGGGCCTTTAAGCTAGCGAGGATCCCCTACAACACAAAGGTGTTAAAGAAGGTCATCAGGGAGGTCACAGATCATGTGCAAATATACCACTGGGAGAGGAGAAATATCAGATTTATTATTTCACCTAGTAGATAAAACCCTAGCAATTAGAAGGGGTTCCATAAAACAATTAATTTAACATTTTTAGAGCAAATTTCTTCTCTCTTTTTAAATCAATCACAACAATCATCGTTGAAATCAAGATATTGCAAAATCTTCAACCCATGTACATTATGTACAGTTGAGGGTCACCACCATGGAGAGGTTACTAGCACATACAATGCATGGTGGCGTGGAATCCATCTTCGTAGAAGATTTCCATGAACAGTCGTTATCCATCAGTTGCATATCATCATAACATAGTTGTAACTTTGAACTTTGAACATGTATTACATTACTGTGAAAACCATCATTGAAAATTGATTTTAAAACTGATTCATAAAATGGCAAAATGGCAAATGATTAAAAATCACATCTCTTAGAATACCAAACAACCAGTAAAGCCAGAATTATCACATAAAGTTAACCTAAAATGGAACACAGAAAACTGATTTTATCCCCGAAGATAGAAAATATTTCTTCTCAATTTTATTTATTTTTATTCATCCAATTAACCCCCTGTTGCTCCACAGACACCATACATTTATAGACCATAGGTCTCATCTCCACCAACTTCCCCAAGAATCAAATCAAATCAAATCAATTTTATTTGTATAGCCCAAAGTCACAAAGTACATTTGCCTCAGAGGGCTTTACAATCTGTACAGGGAGTGACACCCTCTGTCCTTAGACCCTCGGTTCGAGTGAGGAAAAACTTGCCCACAAAAACCCTTTTAACAGGGAAAAAATGTGGAAGAAACCTCAGGAAGAGCCACAGAGGAGGGATCCCTCTCCCAGGACGGACAGACGTGCAATGGATGTCATGTGTACAGGACAAATTAACACAAACATATTGTACAATTACAATGACTGACAATGACAATGAATCACAATGAATGATAATGATTACCGTCACAGATATGGTAACAATAAAGACAGTAATATTATATGTAGTGGACGTCGACAGCAGCAGCCACGATCCATCAGAACCTGCTGGACGACAGAGCACAGAAACTCCAGGGAAGAAGTTTAGTTAGTGACATGCATTAATGAGACATGTATGTTTACATATGGTTTACAGAGAGAGAGGGGGGGGGGGTTTCGGTAAGGGAGATGTGACTGCATCTTCAACCAATACCGTGCCTGGCTAGGCATAACCCTGGGTGGGGGGTGGAGTCCCCCGGCAGTCTAATCCTATGGCAGTGTCGGTGTCTGTGTCACTGTCACCATGCATGCTGCTTTGTTGTCTTCCACTATCTTCTCCACGGGCAACAGTACCTCGACCAATGGGATAAGTGTATGCTGTATTGTCGTACTCGTGTGTGAATATGCTGTCAGCTCATTGTTCACAGAGCAGGACAGGGCCTGGGAACAAGCTTACCGTAAATTTTCATATAAAGCGCCCTGTTATTCATTTTCCATTGGCGTTTTACTGACTATTTTTTGACTCATAAAGTCAAAGTGCGTCCCTTTTCAGCTTAATACGGGACGGGTGCTTTTGTTTCTAAATACGGGACGATTCCATTTTTCAAGGGACAGTTGGCAACCCTACTTGTGACCCTTCAAAAGATTACTCACTATCAAAGTATTCTCTCTGAGTTATTCTAACTTGTGTTATGCTTGAGGATTTCTAATCAGGGTCAATGTTTGTAATCTTGCAAGGCAGCTGGACTGGACCATGCCAGAAACTCTTAGTAGGCTTCAAACTATGCATTTGTGTATGAGCACAGTCAGCTGTGTCCAGTCCAATCAGCATCCTATGACAAACTGCTGTCAGCTATGGCATGAGCTATGGCCGTGGTTTATCACTAGGTGTGTGAGAAGCAATGAAAGTATAAAGAAAGGACAGCTTCTGTGCGACATTGCCTACAGGTTTCTGAAGAGCTGTTATGAAGCTCAGAATCTACTGCTATGTTGGTGGTCCTGCCTCTTTTCTAACTCCCAGCTAATCTAAAAATGGGCAAAGAGGTGGACCATCGGCAGACCTGAGGTGTGCAAACCAAACCAAAACTGTTTTTTGTACCAGGCTGTAAACATGTTTATTTCTGCTGTGAAGTTGGCCATTTGAACATGGGGAACTGCAGTTTTTGGAACTTCCACATTGGCTTCATTTGACACAAAGTGTTGCTGCTTAGTAACAAGTGGCTGCTCAAAAACAACAATGGTGGCTGCTAACGAGGTTAGTGTACATTCTGCTAGCATCACTATCAGAACTGTGTAACCAAATGCAGAATTTATGCACTGAAAGAAGATCAACAGCACTGCAGGCTTTTCTTAATTGTTTTTGCTCTTTTCCAATTTAGTAAAAGTTCGACCATCTTGATTGTTTGCCAGTGATAGATGGTGATTGATGGCTCACCCAATCTAAATAGTATTCTCAACTTTTCCTGTAGCTAATATAAATGTTTTTGTTCTAGTGACAATATCATCTCATATATTATGAGACTATGAGAGCAAGCCTCAAGCCAGTGTTAGTTGTCTTTCTGTTGTTCTTATATTTCAATGTTTGAAATCCATCCTTCTCTTCCTCCTCCTCATCATCCTCCTCTCCTACATCCTCCTCATCATTGTTCTCCTGCTCACTGTACTCATCATCCTGCAAGAGTGAGACAGGGTTATACTGATCACCAGAAGAGAGATAAAGTTTATCCATGTTCTTGTCACTTTTAATTCAAAATTCAAAGTAGTTTTCCTTGTGATCCAGCAGAGGGCACTCCACCAACAGCTTGATCTATTGCATGTCCTACTGCCCTATCAGTAAACTAAGCTAGTAAAGTTATTTTGTTTACTATGAAAATGGAGGACACTGGTGAACAAAGCCGTCCTGAGTGGACAATTATGAAACCAAAGCATCAGGAGAAGCATGAGCAGCAGCTTGTGGAAGTACTTTGGATTCCACACTGTAGAGGGCAAAGTTAGTAACAAAAAGAAGTCTGCTTGTTGACTTGTACTAAGCAGCCTAAACTCTTTAGCGACAACAAATCTGCGGATTCACCTGCTGGCTTGTCACCCAACTGAGGCAGCAGAGGCACAGAGGCAAGCAGAGCAACATTAAGTGTACATCTTCATTTTACTTCCTACTATTCAGCACACTTTTAGCAGGCCTCAAGTCAGAAGTAAAAATGTTGTCACTGATAAGAGAGCAAAGTTTATATGCAAGGACATACAGATATACTGCCCTACTGTGGTGAGAGCAAGAGTCTTTCCTTGTTTGTCCTTTAGTGTAGACTTTGTGTTTTTCCATGTCATACTGTCATACTGTGTGTTTATGTTAGCAGACAGCTCTGTGTTTGCTCTACATGACGGAGGAACAAGAGGAGCTCTTCTAAAGTTTTGCCGTTGGCAGCAGCATATTCTCCATTCTCTGCTTCTTCAGTTTGTTTCTTTTTCTTCTTCTTCTTCTTTCAGCTCCGCTTACTGGTCAGATCTCTCCAAGTTTCTCCAATCTCCTACTGGCAGGCTTAAACCTGACACAGTGGGACACTGCTGCAGTTAATTCAGAGTGGAGCCTTGCAGGTAAACTGACTCACAGACACACTAGTGCAAAGACTGTGTAATACTATGTTTTTTTCTTATGACAGAGCTGCTCAAACAACCCCAGGTGTCTAAACTTCAGTTAAATGGACCTTAGTGAGTTAGTGATCGACACACTATACTACATGCCTGCCACTATTATATGAAGGTATGCTCACAGGGCATCTTTGTTGTACCACTTGTCTAAATGGTACAGCATCCTACATAAACATAAGAATTCAGGAGGCATAGGGATACCCAATCCCTGTGACCCTGCTGCTTAAACTAAGTGACGAGGAGAACACAGATTATATTGATGCAAGTACAGAGTCATGTGCTGCCTCTTATTGAAATGAGACAAACAAAACAGAATGAACAATAACTGTCTAAGCATCCCTCAGCAGAACCAGAAGGTCCAAGAAGGACAGCAGGTCGGAAAACCATATCAAACAAACAAACTAACTAATAAACACAACAGAAGATTATTGCCATCATTTACAGCTACATCCTGGATAATAGCTAACTATGTCAGTCTGTACAATCATGGATTAGCAGCTCATGACGTTTCACGATTACATGATGTCCGATTCAAAAAACTTAATTTGAATATTCATTTAGTATTCTAGAGCCAAACAATGTAAGAACACACACACAACAACTTAAGAACATAAGCTGTGACTTAAAGCTTATTCTCAAATAACAGTCAATATTTGATAGTTTAAATCAAACAAACAGCAGTGTTTTATTGTTCCACTTTATTCTATCATTTCAAGCATCCTTCATACAAATGTCACTTTCACTCAGACTGCTTCATTGACGCTCTACATCAGGGATGTCCAAAGTATGGCCTGGGGGCCAGTCACAGCCCACGATCAGGTTTCATGCGGCCCAAAACTTCATTTTTATAATATATTTTTTATGGCCTGCTAGGATTGTCAGATACTGTATGGCTGGCAAATTTGGCTGTTTTGGTTGACATAATGAAGCATTTTGAACCTCTAAGGACATAACTGCTGGTGTTATATATCTGTAGATGTGACACAAAATATTACTTTCTGAATGATTTTGCTAAAGACAAGAGCAAGAATAATGATTATAACAGACTTTGCATTACTCATAATAAGTCATGTTTAATATGAACATGAGGCAAAGATTTGTATCAACGTCATGCAAGTTTAACGTGTTCCATACAATTTGTTCTGTGTTATCTGACTCCAGATGTGATAGAAAAGAAGAACTGATTTTTAGATTTGTTCACGCTTGGCTTAGATTTGGTTACATTTAACAAAAAAAAAAAAAGAAAAGATAATTGTAACAATGAAAACAAAATTGTTAGTTAACTTTTGTTGACGATTTTTTTATTTTTATTTAAAACGTTAGTATTGTCTTACATTGTCTTACATTACAGTTGTTTTACATTACAATCTTCACATTGTCAAATCTGGCCCTCTGTTTGTACACTGCTGCTCTACATAGACAGGCAGCACGGACATAGTGTGTAAAGTGATGGACAGACTTGCTAGCTCGTGTTAGTGTCTCTTCTGTGTCAGTTAAACAAAAAGACATCTGGGACTCGACCCCACTGAGGAGCTCATACATTTCTTTTCTTCCAGCTGTACCTGAACAGCTCATGTTCTCCTCCTTCACATACACAGCTGCTTTACCACACACGTTTCAATGGGCTTCAACAGTGTAAAGTTTGTCCAAATGGAACATTTTGAACTAATGATTTGGATGTTAGGCTACTTAAGAAATGAAGAGCCTCCTTTAGAAACTATAGGTCTACTTCATATAGGCTAACTAGTTATACAAGCCTGAATGGAGGCAGGAGTTAGATAAAGCATTGTGTCTGTCTCCTTCTCTTTTCCTTACCTTGTCACTTAGTTCTCCACTGTTTTCCACTTTGCTGTGGCCATGTTAGATATAGAAATATATAATAATATCCAGTCACTATTTAATTTACTACTGCTAATAGAAAGGCTTTAATTTAGAGAGTGTGGAAGAAAGCTGTTCTTTTGTGAGTCTAGCATTTGGAGCTACCACCTTTATAGACCACCAGAGGGAGGATAAAGATGTCTGGGAATATGCTCTGATTGGTGGATTAGTGTTGAAAATATTCAGCCTGCAAGTGGCCAGAGGGAAACAATAGATGACCCTTGCTTGCGCGCGATTGTCTGTTTGTGTCCTTCCCATCCTGTCATTGATCCATCCGTGACACATTTCATTGTAATGAGCATGAGTCAGTGATCAGTTCGCAGGTCAGAAAATCAAACCAAAGAAATCAATAGATCAGAGTTATTGACTAAAGATCAAGCAGAGCAGAGCTTCAGTTGCACTCAAGCATAACAAGATATGAAGCAGATTTCATCCACAGCAAGTTTAGAGTTCTATTATTAAAGTTCTATTTTTTAAAGTCTGTGTAAAGACAATTTTAAGATTTGTTTTCAAAATACATTAAATATGTTGGTTGGAAAATAGTTGCTGAAAACATGTGAAAAGACTTTAAACGATATATTACTGAAATATGGAGTTAGAGGTTAAAATGTTTTTTACCAGTTTTCAGTCCAGGATTTTGTGGGCAGTCCTAAAAGGTGGCTCGATGACACACTGAGGCCACCACTAGCAGAGACATTTATTAATTTCGTCATGTCATTTTCCAAACTCATCTGACATGCTTCAGTCATTTCAAAATGGCTGCTTGGCTGCTCAGCGAGTAGGCGTGACTTTAGCACATTCAGCAGACTGCCACCCTCCAGTACCCAATGGAGACACAATGATTGAATGCTGACTAGAATTGGACGGTTTTCAACTTTACCTGGTGCCAGTCAAATATATTTGATTCTTGAGAATCGATATGTTTCGAAAATTACATATTTGTGATAACACTACCGGCCTCTACTAAGACACAAATCACAAACATCTGCAGTTCTACCAACCAGGGCCGGTTTTTGCTATCGGCAATGTGGGCGACCGCCCAGGGCACAATCTATGTGAGGACGCACGAGCGCCCTGAAAAAAAAAAAAGAAAAACTCGCCAGCTTTCTATACCGCTCATTTCCACGTCAAGTTAGTGGAGTGGGCGCCCTCATTGTCACGTAAACTTACTACTGAGAGTCATACAGGTTGTGTGTGTGTCAGAAGAGGGAGGGGGGCGGGGGATCAACTTGCGACTGCAGAGGTTGGCAAGGTGGAGGGTGGCGAGGGATAGACTGATCCCAGGCGCATGCCACACAACACAAACTGCTTCAAATAAATTGTATTTCATTCCTAGAATTGACATAGACCCATATACCTGCATGGAATTAATTGGGTTAATGTGAAAAATGAATGGTTGATTGACGGGCGAACCGACGGTGTTGGCAAAGGTATAGTGGTTAATAATGTGGAGTCTTCATCATGGACTTCCACTGATGCCATGACCCTTCCAGTGACAGTAGCTGAAGCAGAGAGGAGTTTTTCCAAGCTGAAGCTTATTAAAACGTACTTGAGGTCCACTATGTCACGGACTTGCCATCATCAGCATCAATTATACAGTAATGATGTAATTGATGATTTTGCATCAAAGAAGGCTAGAAAAGTCAGTTTTAGATTGCACTTCACACCTGTAGTTAATGTTAATGCCAGTTAAACAGGGTGAAAAATCTGCTACAGTCTGGAACTGTTCAGATGGTATTAGGATGAATCTTGCAAACATGGTGGATCCTGTGATGAAGGATTTGTGTAATTTACATTGGTGTTTAAATACTGTATTTCATTTATTTAGTATTATGTTTATCATGCACCAAACAACATTAGTAATTAATAAGTATTTATAACTTGTACAAATACATTGCAGTTCACAAAAATAATAATAATAAAAAGGCCGCAGTATCACGATAATACCCAGAACTGTGATACTTTGTCTGGTATAGTATCGTGGTTACTCATTTTGGTATCGTGACAACTCTACCAACCTCTTCGTAAAGTTTGTGGATGACACTACTGTGGTGGGGCTCATCAACAACAACGATGAGTCAAACTACAGGGATGAGGTGAGCCAACTGGCCATGTGATGCAGAGACAACAATCTCTAAACGTAGAGAAGACAAAAGAGATTGTTGTCGAGAGCCTCCAGCCAGCACCATCCACTGACCATCAACGGTGCTGCTGTGGAGAGAGTGAGCAGCAGCGAGTACCTGGGTGTGCACCTCACTGAGGACCTCTCCTGGAGCAACAACACCGCATCACTGGCCAGAAAAGCTCAGCAGGGCCTCTACTTCCTCCGCAGACTGAGAAGAGCCAGAGCACCAGTCCCCATCATGCACACCTTATTCCGTGGAACCACCGAGAGCATCCTGACCAGCTGCATCACTGTGTGGTACGGCAGCTGCACTACATCCTGCAGGAAGACCCTGCAGCGCATAGTGAGAGCAGCTGAGGAGATCATATCATATCATATCAAGATCAGTTTTTTTATGTTTATGCTGTCTGCACCGGGATAAGGGGGAAACGAAATTTCAATACTCTGTATGTCCTGTACATGTAGCACGTTGACAAAAAAGTTGACTTGACTTGACTTGACTTGACTTCATGATCATCATATACAGAGAGCGCACAGAGACTCCTCCTGATTCTCTGAATGTTTGATGATATTTTACACTGTAGATGGTGGGATCTTCAAAGTCTTTGCAATTTTATGCTGACGAACATTTTCCTGAAATTGTTACACAATTTTAAGATGTAGTTTGTTGCAGATTGGTGAACCTCTGCCCATCTTTACATCTGAGAGGCTCTGCCTCTCTGAAATGTGCCTTTTATACCCAGTCATGTTGATGATGATGTAGTAAGTATGTAATCACATAGCCACCTATTCATCTTAGGCTGCCTAATGTGTCAAGTAAATACTCCACAAGACTGACCGCTGCTGTGAGATCCAGTGAGGGAGACTGTCGCATGTCTGATAAAAACTTGGACTGACCCAGAACTTTCTTGAAAGTAACCAAAAGTCCAATAAAGCTAAGATCAATTTGAGCTAGTAAGCCGCGGGCACCTACTGCCCGATCACCATGACATTCCAGCCCAATTTCTTGCAGTAAACGGTACACTGCTGGGAGTCTATCAAGCAGATTGCGGCAGGCTGTGTACCTGCAAGCCCACCTAGTGTCACTTAGCTTAGGAAGTTCACGAGGCTGACCATCATACATTTCTCTCTGAATGTCAATGCCATTCTGTGTGCACATATGATCCAGACAAAAAACAATGTAGTTTTTGAAGAAGTGAGAAAAAGCAATCCGCCTCAGAGACTGACTTCACACTATCAACAATCACAAGGTTCAAACAATGAGCATTACAATGCACATAAAAAGCATATTTGGCAACTTCCTGAATCGTTGTGCACACACCTTGTGTGAGTGCTTGCCACTCATGACGGCAGCGCCGTCAGCGCCGGTCCTGGCCACATTTGCGCCCCCCCCCGCCCCGCCAGTGCGCCCCTGGATGCGCCGTGCGCCTCCATCAGTCTGTCCGCCGCACCCCTCTGCCTTGTCAACACCCCGCTCCCGGGGCGCTAACTTAATGAGCGGTATCGAAAATTCGCGAGGTTTTTCTCTTTTTCAGGCGCTCGGGGCGCCCCCCACGAAATGGCGCCCCAGGCGGCTGCCCTGTCCGCCCGTACCTAAAACCGCTACTGAGCGCCGTCGTAGCCCTGACCAACCAGGTTGGTGCGATATTCTAGCTCATGTTTTTCAAGGCATTTTATGATCAAAGCAGTGAGCCCTGCTGCATCTAGACTGTCAGCTTTCATGAAGTCAAGAAAGCCCTGATGTATGACCTCTTTGTAATAATATCTGATGAGCAGTGACACTTTCTTCTGAAGGTCTTTGGTTTTATCAGCTTACACTGAAGACCTTACTCTGTTTTACCTACCTTATTATATCTTGTTGAACCATTTCTGCCAGGAATTCCAACATTTCATTTTGAATGGTTTTGCTGGTGTATTTAGCATTACCATGAGCTTTCATGGCTTCTCTGGAAACAAATCATGCTTAGCTATCTCTTCTTTTTGTGACCATTGTAAGTAATCAATCGGATCGAGTGGCTATGACATGTCCTCAGGGGTCAATTCTTGGACCCCTTTTGTTCAGCCTATATATCCTACCTTTGGGTCAAATTCTGCAGAATTCTAATGTCAACTATCATAGTTATGCAGATGACACACATATATCTTGTGCTGTCCTCAGATGACTGCAGTCCTATAGAGTGATTGTGTAACTGTTTAGAGCACCTCAAAAATTGGATGAACCAAAATTTTCTTCAATTAAATCAAGATTTTTTTTTTATTAAAAATTATATCACGACATTCAGCTCATTTTACTTCTACACTAACCTTCTACAATCCTTCTACACTTTAAACTACTTATCCTACTACTACAGACATCAAACTACACAGTTTACCAAGATCTTGTGCTATTATTTAACTAAGTTCTACTATTAATATTCTACAAATTATTCAACTTTTTCTACAAATATTTTTTTTAGTACCTATGACACTCGTCAACTATTGTTCTTCTGCGTGTTTCTTTGTCTTATTATTAGTGACGAATGCCTACGACACTCGTCAACTATTCACAGAGCTAGCAAGCTCTGTAAAGTATTGTTCTTCTCTATCTTTCTTTGTTTTATTGGTGTGGGTGCCAAAAGGGCTCCCACACTATTATTATCTTACATCTTTATTATTGGTGTGGGTGCCCAAAGTCCTAATTAACATTAGGCCACTAGCTAATGTTAATTGCTAGCGCGTCAGCGCATCAGCACTAACATGTTAATGTTAACATGATAATGCTAACATGCTAATGTTAATTGCTAGCGCATCAGCGTTAACATATTAATGGTAACATGCTAATGCTAACATGTTAATGTTAAAAGCGCTAGCTGCTTCTGTGTCTAAATAAACATGATAAAAATGACTATTTGAGGTGTGCTTTTTGAATACAGACCCCCGGCAACAGCCCACTCGTCAGTCTCAAAATTTCTGCAGGAATTTTCTAGTACTGAATTTGCTGAGCAGTGTCAGTAATAATGTATGGGGGCGACGGGGCCAGAGTCAGGCACACTCAAAATTTCTTTAGAAATGTTTCTAGTTCTTAAACTTATTGAATGTGCCTAAAAGAGCACACTCTTTGAAACCTCTCAGGCTTATTCTTCTTCCACTTATTCGTCTTCTGTTTCTTCCGTGTTTTTTTCGGTTTGCTACTCCTCCCAGAGTTTTTGTCGCACACACACAAAATTGGTATCAAAACGACTGGATCAGCCAGGAATCGATGGCTATGACTTTTCTAAGAGTTTCGGCAAACAGTTTTGCCAAAAACCACACCAAAAAATGAATGGGTGTGTATTGCAAGATCTTTCGAGAGCTAGTTCTTTTATTTGCTTTTAAGGCCTTGAATGGCCTTGCCCCACCCTACCTCTCTGAGCTGCTGCACCCCTACATGCCTAGCCGTTCTCTCAGGTCAGCTGACCAGCTGCTCTTGACTGTCCCTAAAGCTAGACTTAAGCTCAGAGGGGATCGAGCATTTGCCGTTGCAGCCCTGGAGCTCTGGAACAAATTGCCGCTGCACGTGAGGCAGGCCTCTTCTCTGTCTCATTTTAAAACCCTTCTTAAAACCTACCTCTTCTCTTTGGCTTTTAACACCATGTAGATGGTTGATTTTATGTGCATACATGCTTTTTGTTATTTATGTACTTATTTTTGTCTATTTTTTAAATTTATTTTATCTAGTGCCTTTTATTTATTTTATTTTTATTGTTTTCTAACTTTATTTATCTACTTGATGTTTTGTTGTGTTTCTATATTGTTATTCATTGTGTTCTATCGTATTGTGCAGCACTTTGGAAACCCTGTGTTTGCTAAAATCGTGCTATATAAATAAAGTGGATTGGATTGGACATACATATAGTATACACACACACACACACACTCACACACACATACATACACACACACACACAGACTAATACACACACACACACACAAACACACACACACATAATATATAATATATATTATATATATATATATATATATATATATATATATTAGTGCTGTCTCAAATTAAACGCGTTAATTTTGTCGATTAATTTTAAAGAATTAACGTGTTAAAAAAAATTAACGCAATTAACGCGGTTTTGTTTACTTCCGGTGGCGGCCGCCATTTTGGATGTGGCAAAGTAGAGCTTTGTTTCCCAGATATATTAGTGTGTGTGTGAATGGGTGTATAAGAGGCATTAACTTAAAGCCCTCACGGAGACTGCGCCCTGGGCGGTCGCCCACATTGCCCATAGCTAAAACCGGCCCTGCTTATATTAGTTTACGGGCAGATCTGCCACATCCAATATGGCGGACACGTTAACGTATCGCAGCAACGGACCAACCTGCTCAATGAGGCGTCTATGTATACAGTGGTCCCTCGTTTATCGCTGGGGATATGTTCTAAAAATAACCCGCAATAAACGAAATCCGCGAAGTAAGTTTTACAATTATTATACATGTTTTAAGGCCGTAAAACCCCTAACCACACACTTTTATACAGCTTTTTACACGCATTTTGTACAGTACTCCCTTAGTTAGGGTTCAGGACGCAGAACACATGTGCGGTTCTCCCTGCGTTCATACTGTACAGTACGCTGTAAAAAAAAAAAAAAGCATGCAAAATTACACTGAAAAAAATCCGCAAAACAGCGAGTCCGCGAAAAGTGAACCGCGATATAGCGAGGGACGACTGTATATGTCTATGATCTGTCCTAACTAAAGGAGAGTCTATGGCGTAAAGATGGATAAGGACGGACCTTTAGGGAACATTTCATTTTAAAAAGTTGCCCGACGGCTCGTTGGACAAAAACAAGGCAATTTGCACAGTTTGCAAATCCGAATTTAAATTCCACAGAAGTAACACGACTTTAACATATCACCTCAAAACAAAACACCCAGTCTACACTACAGGAGTGTGGCACTCGTCAGTATATTTCCTCATTCTGGCTTTTTTCTATTTGCACTGTGCATATGTGCACCGTAAGCCAATAAAATGAATGAATTTAAATATACTTTCTCTGTGTTTATTCTACATTAATTGGATCATTTTACATAAATAAATATTCATTATAAGTTTCAGTCTCAGAAAAATGCATTTAATTTATTGATACATTTATTGATAGATTAATCGCGATTAATTACAGAAATTTTTGCTATTAATTAGTAAAAAAAAATTTATATGTATATGTATATTGTTAGATCCCGAGTTACCCCTGTACAGGTGGTACCGGTCCAGCTCTCCGTCTCACGGGTCCGATCCTCAAGCCCCTCTCGGGACCGTACAGAGGACTGTTTAAGCTGGTGGCGAGGAGATTCGCCTAGCTTCTAACTGCCTTCATCCGCACGTCTACCCTGCTTACTCTAGTATAGCACCTGACCGAATAGCCCATGTGGGCCAAATACTACACTAGCCGCGTGCGTTCACGGCAGCTCTCCTCTCATTGATCTGTGCACTTGGTGTGGTTGCTTTGATATTCTTTAGTGGCTCGGACAGTGAGCCCCAAGGGTCTGATAATTTCTGTAGGCTAGAGTAACCTGTAAGAACCTTATTAGATGTTGAACACACTATACCTCATGATTACACCCTGTAGGAGATGTTATAAATGTGAGGTCCACAACTTAATCTTTAACTGCAGTGGATATATTTATTGCAAAGTTTAGCAAGGGCAAGCATACAGTTTAATTCATTCAGATATGATCAGTCCTATTTTCTAAATCACTATCCCTATATTAATAGATTTGATAACCTGATTTGAAGGCTGTTGCTGAGTTACTGAGGTTGGTCCAATTTGAAGAGAGGGAGGGGAAGGGTGAAGCGGTAATCAGTCGATCCAATCCTTTCACGACTGCCGTACTGCTGGATTTCATCAAGAGCCCCTGGCTTTGTCCAAAGCCCAGAAAGTCCCTGATGTCCACAGTCTCTCATCGGCAGGATGAACACTAAAAGAATTCTGGTTGGTCTAGTCGAGACCCACAGCTGGTTTGGGGGTGGTTATCCTCCTTGGCTCGGCTCCCTCTTGCCAGCTCTGGCTCACCGGATTCTTCTTTTGAGATGTTGGGCTGTTCGTCTGTTCCTTCTCTGTGGTTTGGAGTCTAAGTCCGTAGATTCAATGCTCCTGATGTGGTCTGTCGTCCAGCATGTCTCAAACTTGGGTGCCGGCTGACGAGGATAACCCCGATCTCCGTTGTGCAGTGGCTCTTATACTCCCTGTTTGTATGTATGTATGTATGTTTGTGTGTGTGTGTGTGTGTGTGTGTGTGTGTGTACATGTTCATCAATGTGAATATAAAAACGATTAATTAAAATCAGTTAAATGTAAACACACACACACACACACACACATAGGACAAGTCTTTCAAAATAAGAGCCCATTAAAAAGGCAATGATGACACAGCTTGTTGTATTAATACTGAATTTACTGAGCAGTGTCAGTAATAATGTAAGGGGGTGACGGGGCCAGAGTCAGGCACACTTAAAATTTCTTTAGAAATTTTGTAGTTTTCATTGTTATGCTGATGACACCCAATTATATTTATCGATAAAGCCTGATGAAACCGTGAGTTAACTAAACTTCAAGCATGCCTTAAGGATATAAAAAGTTGGATGACCTACAGTTTTCTTATGTTAAATTTAGACAAAACTGAAGTTATTGTAATTGGACCCAAACACCCCAGAAACTCTTTCTAGAGACCTAAGTTGATATATATCTCACTGTGTATACTGTAAATACTGTTAATTCTGTCCATACTGCCATATAGCCATAAATATACTTATATTTATACTGATAATTCTGTTTACATTACACTGTGCCATATTGCCACACGGATGTCTTTAGCTTGTATATATTTTTATATTTGTCTATTTTATTAAATTTTTTAATATCTTTTACTTATATTTTATATATATGTCATGTTTATGCTGTTTGCACGGGATAAGAGGAAAACGGAATTTCAATACTCTGTACGTCCTGTACATATAGCAGCATTGACAATAAAGTTGACTTGAACTTTAGATGGGATCACCCTGGGCTCCAGCTCCACTGTAAAGAATGTAAAGTTGTTTTGGATCAGATTTATCCTTTAACATCCACATAAAACAAATTTTGAGGACTGCTTTCTTCTACTTACGTAACATCACTAAAATCAGACACGTATCTCAAGCGGATGCAGTAAAACTAGTCCACACATCTCTTTGTTATCAGGCTGCTCCAAAAAGTCTCTTAGGACTTTGCAGCTAATTCAGAATGCTGCTGCACGTGTTCTGACAGGAACCAAGATCAGAGATCACATCTCTCCCATTTTGGCTTCCTTGCATTGGCTACCTATTAAATCTAGAATAGAATTTAAAATTCTTCTCTTTACTTACAAATCTCTTCATGGTCAGGCACCATCATATCTAAAAGAGCTCATAATACCTTACTACCCCTCTAGAACACTGCGCTCTCAGGACGCTGGGTTCCTTGTGGTTCCTATAGTTTCCCAAAGTAGATTGGGAGCCAGAGCTTTCAGCTATCAGGCTCCTCTTCTATGGAACAAACTACCATTCTGGGTTCGGGAGGCAGACACGGTCAACACTTTTAAGAGTAGACTTAAGACTTTCCTTTTTGATAGAGGTGAAAGTGGGCTGGCTCAGGTCATCCCTTAGTTATGTTACTATAGGACTAGAGTAGACTGCTGGGGACTTCTCTATCTCTCTCTATTTATACTTCAATAATTCTTTCCCTCCGTCATTAAATGTACAGACTTAATAATTAAAGCATTTTTTTTCCTTTTTCATTTTTCCAAATATGGGAAGCTTGACAACAGTGACAAGGTGATAGAAGCCAGACTCAGAGATATTGTCAAAGACTAAAAAAAAGGGTGATATATTTACACTATGCAACCATTATACACAAGTAAATCCAAAAATTGAATACACAAGTCATATCAAACATATGGCAGCATCACATACATACACAGACCTACACGGACATCTTTCCTTAAATAGGTCCTACAATCTACTGAATAATCATTCTAGGTTAAACCACAGGGCTGGTTACTTACTTGTATCAGTTAACATTATCAGTACAAACAAGCCTTCAAGATTCAGGTGAGCACATTTTGACAATGCAATCAATTGTGACTTTGTGTAAACTCCTAGATCATGTCACTATGTCAAAGAGTTTTTAGAGGTCAATTTTAAACAACATACACATAACCTTACTTGAAAGTAACCCAATAAAGACCACACACACACCAACATCATGTTATTACATTGGATGACTTTAATCCACAATTTCTGTCATATTAAAAACACAAGTCTATGTTACACAGCTCAGTTACCAGCTAACAAAAAAGAAAAAGACATGAACGCAGTGAATTGAATAGGAAGTTAAAAATCTAGACAGGGCTGCATTAAAGACCTCAAGCAGCTGTTAACATCTGGGTCTAGTTGGGATAAAATTCTAAACATTATAAACTACCGAGAATAAATGATGCATGTCTTGGTCTACACCTGTTGATTTACTTTAAGTTGAATATTTTGAATGTGAGTACATCTCTGAAAGTCAAGAACAAGCACATCAATGAATGTAAAAAAAAAAAAAAACCCTCCTCTTTGCTGTTCAGTGTCCCTCAAACACAGTGCTTTTCAAACAGGTGTCGTGACAGTGTGCAGGTTTTCATTCCAAACAATACAGACAATATATCGAGGCAATCCAGTTAAACCAGCAGCTCTGGAATAAAACGGGTTCTTGGTCCTCCATCACATTACGCTGAAAACCAGTATTCTACACTAGGTCATGTAGTCAGTTTCTACCACCTAAACCTTTCCTGTTTTTGGTGTCCCACTTCAGAGGCAACTTGCAGAGGTGTGTCCTTCAGAGCACTAAGGCTCAGCATCAGTAGTTCCAATACTTGGCCTCACAGAGACCACCATTAACATTGCCTGCATCCAGGCAGTCCTCGTCAACTGATGAAAGTGGTCATTTCAGAGTTAAGTTATTGGCTGACAAAGTAAATATGTCCGAATATGTATGTATAACCTAAAATTCTTGAATAATTGGCAGAACCATTTTCTGACTTTACAAGCAGACAGAATTTTGGGATATTTGGGACTACAAACAATACACCTGTTGTGTTCTTTAAATGTACACAAAGCATTTTACTGGGCCTCTGGAACGTGACAGCTTTGTTTACCCATGATGATAAACTCTGTCAGGAAATACAGACTTCACAGTAGCCTCTGGGTTGGGACAGCTTGAGGAAATTTGATCTAGTGTTTTACGATGAAGACTTTTTGACATAGCTCAGGAGAGACACTGAGTGCAGCGTTCCTTGACACTGACATGCAGCTTGTGTTTATGACACATGGAGAGCAGTGTTTCCATATTCAGACAGAAAGAAGATGATCAGATCAAACAGGTTACAAGTCTGCTATTCTGTTCCTGAGTAAATGCAACCTTGGAGTGAGAGAGTAGAATTTTAGGAAACCAGAAAGAATTGTGTCATTTCAGAGTGGCTCTCTGGCTGACTAGAGATCAGTGATAACGTATTTACAGTAGAACAGTCTGGAGGGTAAATACAGAGAGAGCTGTTTTTGGAACAGAAGAAACAACAGGGTGCTCTCTCCTCCTCCTCCTCCTATCCCCTCCCAAGGTCTAGAAGAAGTTTTCAGGTTGAGACAAAACAAGAGAACAACCAACACAAAGCTCACTTCACTGATTTGGATTTCACCCAAATGTGCTTATCCCAAGTCAGCAATGAGGTTTTTACTGCTGCAAATGGTAGCTAACCTTGGTTATTTATAGACCTTGGCAGGACATCAGCATATTGGAAAGTAGAGTCAGAGGTCAGACGTAGAAAAGTCGTACCCTGGAGGTACTGACATGGAGGTCATCATCGTAGAACTTGGTCTCTATGATCACATTACCACTGGAATACAAAGACAACATGTCAAAGTTAACTTAAGTATCAAATACATATCAAATCTCTCCAATATAATCACTTCCAGAAAAAAATAATACATAATACACAATAGAACATGTCAAAGTTACAGGGAAAATTCAATTGATTATAACTGGGCTCATAATCCTGTAATTTTCATTCCTGTCAGTGATTCTAATTCTGTACTCACAAGTAAAGTAAATGGTGAGATCTTAAAGACCTCTGAAGTGTCTTAAAATAGTAAAAATGCATAAAATTATTGAGTTCAAAAACAGCTAATTTTGCCGTTCAGACCACTTCTCAAGACTGTAGGTGTGACACATGATTTGATTTGATCAATTTCCATAATAAATGTCTGAGAATAACCATGCTCAATCCAAACCCAGTATCAGAAAAGAGACTTTAATTAAATGACAAAATTATTTCAAATTTGGATTTAAGTTAATTTCCAATACTTAATAGAATGCTCACTATTATGTGCATAAGAGCCTAAATTACATAGTTAGAAGAATGCTGTGGATTTGGGATTCCAGTGGCTTTAAAGTCTATGTAAAGGCAATTCTGAGATTTATTTCAAAATACATTAATATGTTGGAAAATAGTTGCTGAAAACATGTGAGAAGACTTTGAATAATATATATATGAAATGAGGAATTAGAGGTTAAAACCAGTTTTCAGTCCAGATTTTTTGGGCGGTCCTAAAGGGTGGTTCGATGACATGCTGTAATTGGGTCAGAATTTCACCATTAACCTTTCTTAAAGTTTCTCTAACCCGTCTGATCATTTGACTGCTCATGTTTCCTGAGTTACATGACTTCATTGTGTTGATGTTACTGTATTCTCAGATCTCAGCTATCAAATTGGTTTATAATAATGTATTAGTACTGACAAATGATGGGTAAGACTATGCAAATAAGACCCATGTTGTAATAAATTGGAATCATTCTTTAGATATTCCCAATTTGTACAAATTTGGCCAATATTTCCTTAAAAAATATCACATCATTAATCACTATTATAATATTGGTGCATTAAGTTAACACTGGATAGGTTAATTCTAACATGTATTGTACATTTTGTTTTGTTAGTTACAGGTCATTTCTGAGTCACTGCATGTTGGTTTTTAATGAAGCATAAGATTTGATTAAAACAGCTGTGTAAGATTGAGAAATACAGATACAGTGCATGTATGAGCAGTACAAAGACATAACAGAGAAATTACAATCTGAGTGGAGACTCACGTTAAAACATTGGCTGGCATCATCTGGGACTCTGGAGCTGCTTCTATCAGAGACTGCCATGTGTTGGTGGAATTGGGGATAACAAAACCAAACTCAAAGAACCATTCTGGACAGAGAGACACAGAGAGACAGAGCTCAGTGCTGCCTTAACATACAATAACATCACTACCATTCCTGCTTCATACAGTGCGTTTGGTCCAAATACTGTTACAAATACTGAGAGATGTTTCCCTCTCTGATGGAAAGCAGCAACACAAACATGTTGTGTTGGTGTGGATTGTGTGTTGTCCCCTGGGATTCTCTGTAACCTCACCTTTGTACAGTAGGGCCCCAGGGACAATACTCCAAACACACAGTAACAGGGAAGTGACAACATTGACAACAACTTAGAAAATATCACAGCTCTATTGGTGATAGGAGAGGATGAGCCTTTTCTTCTCAGATCCCCATAATAACCAGCTAGGCCAGCACCAAGAGACTCAGCAAGAGCTTCCACCAGACAACTAGGATCCTAAATGAGGACACTGCCTAGGACTATTTATTCCTTATTGCTACTGTTGTTATTATTATTGTTATTATTATTAAATATGCTTCCTGCAAAACATTTCCCTTCACCTTTCTTTGTTAAATCTTTTGTTTAATCAGACCCTAGAAGCTCCTTTTTTTTAAAATCAACTTTCTCTAAAAAAAAATGTTTATCTAGTGAGTTTTTCCTGTTTTGTCGTTTTTGTGCTTATGTTCATAAGCAATACTTTATCTGCTGTTATGAGTGGGGCTGCAAATAACGATGCATGATTTCATTGCCGACTGACCACTAAAAGGAGAAAAATACTGGAAAGTAAAAGCAGTAACAGGATAGTACCAAATTTATTTTCTATTGAACAACACACACTTTAACAATAGATTTTTTCTCTTCACAAGTTCGTCATAATGACCAGGATGATGGAATGGATTAAAGGAATGTGATTTGGCAAAGTGATTTATAACACCCAGGATGACCCTGGGTGTTATAAATCACTTTGCCAAATCACATTCCTTTAACACTACAAATTGAATCTGCCATTTTAAGAGCCACCATCCTGGTCATTATGACGAACTTGTGAAGAGAAAAAATCTATTGTTAAAGTGTGTGTTCTAAGAGTTTCTAAGAGTTTCTAAGAGTTTGGGGGCCCCTCTTTTGTCAAACTCTGAGGGAGAGATTCCTAACCTTTTCACATGATCTGTGGTGATGTAACAGTCTGTTGCATTTTAAGAGGAAAACATGCTGAAGTACATGAATAAATGCAACAGATGCAGCATGTTCCTAAAAAATGTTTAGTAAACTTTGAAAACAAGGTGACATAAAAACTCACCCCACCAATCTAAAACAGTAAAAGAGAAATAAGAGAAATAACTTCACTTACTTAAATGAATACAAATACAATGGACCAGCCTCCATATTAATGTGCAAACAATAAAAAACATACTGATACTGATGTTTCAAGTAGTAAAAAACATTTACATGGAACACTACAAACGACAAACAAAGTCTGTTTCGATGCCATGATGCAACTGTTAATGGTGCCTACTGTTGCTGAGTGGCTGTCATTCACCCCATCATAGCTGTCAGCAAATGTCACTCACTGCGTAACAGTCTAATGAGTTACAGCCCATGCATTGGCTTCTAACAAATGAGTCTAAGGCAGTGGTCTCCAACCTTTTTAAGCCCAAGATCCCTGACCTCCACCTTGGTTAGAGGCAAGATCTACCTATTGAAGCGTTAAAAAAAAAAAAAAAAAAAGACAGCCCAGATTGTACTTCCAACTTGATGCCTTTTATTCAGGCTAATTGTATTTGAATTGCATGAAATGCTTTGGTCCAACGTTCAAATTAATGCAACAAAGAAAACACTGTAACTTGCATATCAAACTGGCCATAGCTTCACATCAACTTCAATTCAAAGTTTTTTTTTTTTTTTTTAATTTCATTTCAACACAAAAAGAAAAGGAATGTGGAATTTGTGGAATTTTCCACTTATGAGGACAGTATTTTGTTTATGGTAAACAATTAGATCACATGCAGTGTTATGCTTATCCACTCAAGCTTCATACAAGTTACATAACATCAGCATTTTAGAAAATATATATATAAATAAAGTGTATTATTATTATTAAAATAGAACTGTAACACTGTAACATAGAACTGTTTTGACAAAATTCTCAGTCAGTGTAAATAAGCTCAGTGCAGTTATGTACCATCTTATGCATCATCACTTTTCACATTGCCATCAGATGTCAAAACTGGCATGTTACTCACCCAGGTTAGTGAGATGGCTGTGACTGAATACTGTCTGTGAGCGCTTTGTAGTTTGGCTCATAGCTACTGACAGCTAGTCTGAGACAGTCTGTGAGGTGTTTGTCAGTAAGGCGGCTCCTGTACTTTGAATTAATTATTTTCATCTGTGAAAACGTCATTTCACAGAGGTAAGTGGATCTAAAGTAGGCACTCACTCTTAGTGCACATGAGGTGAGGAGAGGAAACTTCTCCCTGCTGAGTCCCCAAAAAGTCCCCAAAAAGTTACTGTCCCCTGATCTTACTTTCAGCTCAATGTCATTTTGCAAATCAACCATCTCCATGTCAACCCCACTAGGCAGAGCAAATACCTGCTGAAATTTGGCTGCTACTTGTTCCACATCAATGGTCAGGAATGGGTTTAAGACGAATGCAGCAACATCTTCCATGACGTCCAATTCACCAAAACGCCTACTGAACTGAGCTTGGCCTGCCACTTTGTCCAGGTGAACAGAGTATTGCTCAGGGTGAAAAGCGCCCTTGTCACCGATGGCCTGTGACATTTTCTCCAGGTTTCCCAACCTGAGAAAATGTCACCCCACCAGTGTGTCAGCCTCCCGTTTTTCAGTTGTGTGTTCCAAACACCGAGCTTGGCCTTGAATGCATTCACTGTGCTTATCATGTGGGGCAGGTGTCGGCCTTTTCCCTGGAGCACGTTGTTCAGTGCGTTCAGTTTTGCCATCACGGCATCAAGCTCATCCAATAACGCCTTGAATAAGCGGTGCTGAAATGCTTTTGCTCTAATCGTGTTGATCAGTTTGACCACCAGAGTCATAACATGAGGAAAGTTCATGACCTTTCCCGCCAAGGCCTGCTTGGTGAATGACACAGTGATAATTCACTAAGTCGGGAAAATCACGGTCATTACGGCACAGTGCAATAAATCCAGAGTGCGTACCGCGCATCGCTGGGGCCCTATCAGTGGTAATTGCCACCAGATGTCGTTATCACGGACATATTTTTTAAATGTGTTGTAAATATCCTCACCTCTGGTTCTCTCCTTTAAGTGCAAAAGAGTGAGGAGATCCTCTTTTGTTGTAGAGTCCGGGAACGCCATCCTGACAAATACAACCAGCTAAGCTGTGTCCATTACATCGAGGGATTTATCAAACTGTAGTGAAAAATATTCACAGTGTGACAAGTCTTTTAGCACTTCTCGATCCACGTCCCCTGACATTTCCTCGACCCTCCTCACAACTGTATTGGGGCCGAGCTGGACACTGCGGAACGCGGTTTTGATGTTCTTTGTTTTTGAAGCCACTGAAAACCGTCTCTGCGGTGATGGCCATTGCCTCCTTGAATAAATCGCCATCTGTAAAAGGCTTCTTGTGTTTAGCCAAAAGGTGACTAATGCGGAATGAAGCTTCAGTCGCAGCCTTATTTTGAGCAGCAGGTTTTGTGAAAAGTGACTGCTGGACCTTGAACCCCGCTTTCAGCTCAGCAACTTTCCTAGAGCGGATTGCGCTCTTGGCGGGGAAACTGTCTTTGAATTTGTGGTGGTTGGTGTTGTGGTGCCGCTCCAGATTTCCTCTTTTAGACAGCGCTAGAGTTTGGTGGCACAGCATACAAACACATTTGTCTTTCACCATGGTGAAAATAAATTCCACCTCCCATTCCTCATGGAAATGATAAGTTTTCGACTTCTTTCTCTGAGCCTCCGCCATGCCGTAAAATGTAATTTTACGAGAGTTAATGTGCCAGTAGATCTTATTGGTCAATTTAATGCCGCCTGTTACGCTGGATTTTTCATCTTCATCTTTTCATCTATGCACTCTTACTTATCTCGTTATCTCGATATAACAAAGATTGTTTTCTCGTGATAACGAATTAATTAATAATGTGTTCCTCTTGATTTCAACCTACAAAAGCTGCCAGGAACGGCTTCCGTAGCCTAACTAACTTTACGTTAGTTTGTTTACTTGACTGGAAGCCGTTCGTGGCAGCTTTTGTAGGTTGAAATCAAGACACATAAAAAAAGAAAAATCCATGGCTTCCGTAAGATAGCTTCCGTAAGATAGAGAGAAAGAGAGGTGCTTGCAAAACTGAACATTAATCAGCCATAATGTATTTGTGTAATTATTTTTCTATTATTTTCGGGATCTACAGGTAATGTTTCAAAGATCGACCAGTCGATAAGGCATTTCCTTCCTTAAAAGTTACATCTGCAAAGCCCACTTTTGGACAATTTAGACAGTGTTTGCATCCATCTTAACCTGTTACCAGTTGTCTTCCCTGCCTTTGTTGGCACATTGCTCTGTTTCTTGGCACATCACTGACCCCACTTGATCAGCTGAATAGTGTGAAGCCATTGGCAGGAATATACATTGTGTTTAAGCAAACAAACATAACATTGATCCATTGTGCCGCTAACTGAGTAACTTTGGGTTTTTTCCCCTGTAAGCAGTTTACCTTCTAGACACTGTCCTTTGAAGAAAACTTTCTGCTCCAGTCTGAATTTTTCCAGTTTTTCTGAGGAGGAAAAGTTCAGCTCTCTGGACACTGCTTTACACTTCAGGATCTTCTTTGGGACACGAGCTGGAGAGACAGTGAGAAAATACAATGGAATTAGAGCCTTTCTAGTCTTCCGACCACTCAAAGTGCTTTTACACTACATATGGCATTCACCCATTCACACACTGATGGCATTGGTTGCCATGCAAGGTGCCAACTGTTCATCAGTTTTAGGAGCTAACCATTCATACACACAGCTTTCGGGAGCAGTTTGGGTTTCAGTATCTTGCTCAAGGACACTTCAACATGCAGACTGGAGGAGCTAGGGATTGACCTGCCGATCATCTGATTAGTGGATACCCCTAACTTCTTTTACAGATCATGATTTTTTTGTTCAGTAATGATCATGAGTAAAAACACATAAAATGCTGATATCAGAGCTTCTTGCGGCATTTCCCATCATTTATTCTGTCCACAATATGTATGATCATTTGTACAGTTTTCACTAACAATAGTTAAACTGGTAAAATATAAAAACTTTATGTACATAAAGAGTTTGAAGCCATTTTCCACTGTATAGTACCGGGCAAGTATTTTCCGTTATGGATATTACCTGGTACTTTTTTTGGTACCACCTCATATGAGTTTCCAGCTGATACTGAAAGGTGATGTGAGAAGACAGCAGACCACTGAATGGTCATGCAACACAGGACATCCTGCACAAAACCTGCATCAATAAATACCACCTTGTTTTTAATTCCCTCAAAAATGGTAGCCTGGAAGATGCTGTGGTCAATTGATTAGGGCAGTCTAATCAATCCAATGAAAAAAGAAGGAACCAGAGATATCCCTGTTCAACCTGTCACGACCCGGCTCTAGAGCCATGACAAAAATAAAAGGGAGACACGGCTTGAAAGCCAAAATTGCAGTGATTTATTGTAAAGAACTAAACAACACAAACATTTTTTTACCAAAAACAAACCACGGAAACAATGGGGTGTGTTAATCAGTGGTGAAGGTGCATGTATGCATGAGTGAAAATGTGTAGATGTGAGATATTATGTGCCCTGAGAACAAAGAAACCAAAAAACCATGAGGCAGCCTGGAGAGGTGGGTGGAGCCTGCCAGAGAGAGAGAGGGAGAAAGAGAGTTAATGGGTGGAGCTTTATACTCTCCCTAACTGGGGGGCAGGGGTTTCCACCAATCAGCTGGGTATTGGAGCTCACACACTCAATTACACAGGGAACCGTCACAAACCCAACCAACTAATCTGGGAGTAAGAAATATGTCCATGTACTCAAAATGTCAGTTGCATTGTAAGACTGTGTTTACCTTTAATCCTTAGCCTTGTCTGACATATTGTCTGTGATATTGTCTATTGTTTTATATTTGCATTGCCCTTCACATTCTGCACTTGAGAGCATACTAAATGTTATTGTATAAGTTTCCTGCAAATTGAACATTTTACATATATTGTTAATATATTGTTATATTTTACATGAGTCCAGCACGTCACATTGCATTTCACAACACACACATTTCTGTATGACAAATAAACCTTTGAATCCGTGTAGATAACTACAAAAAGAACGGTGCATGAAAGATGAAATATATCAAACAAATCCAGTTCAAACAGAAAGGTTTGGGTGATAATACTTTAATGATTGTGTGACAACATTCATCTTTGTCCACACTTCTAAATAACTGCACTCATATAAACCTGTCAAATGGTTTGTATGGTCTTCCCCTGTACTTCATTACAGCCCCCACATGCACAGAACTCAGCAATGTAGCTAATGAACATATGCTATCTTGACTGTTGGAAATATTTGCCAAGCTAGTGAGAATAAGATTTTAAAGCCTTCAATTGTTCTGCCACAATACCACTTAATCTGTATATGTGTGTGATTTTAAGTTTGACTGTACCTTCATGTTCAACTCCTGGAACAGAGAGGTCCTCAGTTCCCTGCCACAGCACTTTGCCCGTCTCTGCATCTCGAAGATTCATCCAGTTTCTGCCAGAAAAAGGTTAAGTTGCAACAACAAGACTAAAGAATATATACACTAATAAAGTTAGAAATTAAAATGGTTTTAGTCAGATATAAATTGTCAAACAATATTATATAATATTCTGTGTGTGTGTGGGTTTATTATATATATCTATATATATATATATAATATAATTTATATATTAATTATTATATCATATATATATATATAATATATAAAATAAATAAATAAATAAATAAATAAATACTATCTCTATATAATATTGTTTACTAAATATTATTTAGTAAAAAAACATTCCATACAACTGTTTACTCATTTCATTTCCAGGCCTCAGGAACAGGTAGGATGAGGCTGTGATGGAATGCTAATCAGCCCACAGTCATTCAAATGGAACAAGTAACTTCTGTTCAGGTTAACATGAAAGGACAGAGATTTGAACTGGCAACCATCGGTAAACTCACAAAAAAATACTATCACAATATGCTGCCCATAATAACAGTGGCATCGCTATCCAGGTGATTCTGTAATATTTGACATTTTGCACGATAGTCATCAAAGATACATTGATGTCTGTGTAGCATTTGCATGTCATACAAAAGATTTTTTTTGCTGGACCTCTTTCTTTTTCCAGACAAAGCAGGGCTCTAAATGTACACTCTAAACCAACTGAGGTTTCAATTTGCCAAAATCAGCTACAGAGCTGTAGAATATATGAACCAACTATGTAGGCCTTGGTTGCAGATATAGAGTACTGTGCAAAAGTCTAAGGCAGGTCTGAAAAAAAGTTGGACACTAAGAATGGTCTCAAAAATATAAATAATTTCAAATCAATTAACAAAATGCAAAGTGAGCAAACAAAAGAAATCAAAATCAATATTTCGCGTTACTACATTTAGCCTCCAAACCAGCATCAATTCTTTCAAGCAAAGTATTTTGTAGGATTATAGTCAGGTGTATGGTCAACCAAATATACCAAAGAGGTGCTAATGGTCATCAATTCCACATATAGGTTGAAAAACAGTCATTAACTGAAACAGAAACAGTTGTGTATGAGACTGAAAACTGGGTGAGGAACAGCCAAACTCTGCTACCAACTTGAGGTTGTGGAATACAATTACACGTCACAGGTCATACACCATGGCAAGATTGTGTTGATTAATGATGCTGAGAAATACAGGCAGAAACTTATCCATCATGCAACACCATCAGGGATGATGGACATATGATTGGCCCTAAATTTATTCTGCAGTAGGACAATGACCCCAAACATACAACCAATGTCAATAAGAACATCTTCAGTAAAGAAGAACAAGAAGTCCCCCACAGTGCCCTGATCTCAACATCAAGTTTTTCTGGGATTACATGTTAATTGATGAAAATAAACTATTAACACTTCTATTTTTGAAAGCATTCTTAGTTTACAGTATTTTTTTCACACCGACCTAAAGCTTTTGCAAAGTACTCTATATACAGACATTCAAACATCTAGGACAGTGCTGAAGTTAATATCTAAATATCAGTGACATACATAACATGCATTAAATAGTGTACCTTGTAATCACATCTGTTTACACTACTGTAGACACCTCACTGACAGTTGTACATGAGACAGAGGCAAACAGAGAAACACTGAAGCTCACAATACACTACAGAAGGAGGTAGAAATCCAGCTAAAGTTCAAACAGAAAGATTGTGTGACAACATTATTCTTTGTCTTCAATTCTAAATAACTGCACTCATATAAACCTGTCTGATGTTTGCATGATTGTCCCCTGTACTTCATTATAGCCCCCACATGCACAGATCTCAACAATGTAGCTAATGAACATATGCTACGTCTCGCATACGTCCAGGATTCTCGCATGATCTCGTGATCTCGTGTGAATATGGCCGGTTTGCTACACTGCCAAGATGCGCCCGGTGTGAGTTGATGCAGGGCAGAGGACGCAGCTAAAACGCGGCGCAGCCGTTACTAATCTAATAGAAGGGTCTACTTGAATCATCATACTGATATTATTTTTTGCATCAAAGGGTTAAATATAACATTCATGGTGATTTACAGGAGAAATAAAAATATCGAGATATATATCGTGTATCGCGATATAGCTTAAAAATAGAGATATTGGTTATAGGCCATATCGTGCAGCCCTACTTAAGTATAACACTCCAGCAAATAAAATCATGCTTCATAAAGCCATATTGGACAAAATTCAGCCAGGGTTGAAGAAATCCTGCTAGCTTATAGGTGACAACAAGGACAACAGTTTGTAACAAAGAGGAAACTGCAGAAGCCTTTGTGTAGGTGATTCTTGCTATTAGCTGTCCCATCAGTCTGTCATTTCGTCAGCTGTTCCTGACCTCCACATTCACTATAAACACAATGCAACTGTCAATCACAGAGTGTGTAAGGACCTAGTCACTGAGTTTACAGCTTCTCATCACAACCATTTTAACACTTCTGGGGCCATATTCACGGAAAGTATGCGCAACATCAATGCTACACATTGCCAGTACTACTGATCTATCAAAGTAACCACAGAAACAAAGTTTTTGTACAAATACACATGATACAACCTTATTTACTCTGTGTGTAAGGTAAGAAGAGAGGCTGCAGGAGTGGGACTAACTTTTCAACTAAATATGCTCGTACGTTGTTTTTCTTGTAGCTTTTACCCATTTTGACATTCAAACATTAACTTTTGGCCAGTGGCTACGAATAAACTGTCAGGCCAGCGCAGTACTGTACTAATGATCAAGCCACATCATTTTGCACTATGTGTTGTTTTATTTAAATCAGTGTCATTCTTCTAGATTGATACCACAGCAACCACATAAATTCATTAAAGCATAAGTTGCATTCAGGAAATGTTTGGTCATTGATGACAGACAGAAGTACAGATGAATACCAACTAAAGTGGAGTAAGGCTAATTCGATATCACAGTTCTTTGTTCTACATGATTCTCCACTTAGCATCCTGTCACACTCAGACACTACTTAGTGTCACACACATTTGACTCCACACCATCTGCGAAGCCCTTCATACCACCTCACTACCATCATTAACTGCCTCAAAACACACAGCTCCAAAAGCTCAAGACTCCCAGATGATCTCTGACTTGCCATGTTAGCATACTGTTGCATTAGTGAGGAAAATAAAGTTGTATACAGACTACTAATACACTATTCTAAACTACTGCGCATAATCTACCTGATCAAAATGTTAAGGGAATTTATAAAATTACATTAATTAGTTTATTTCATTTGGATTTATTTGTCTCACTTTATGCAGCTGTTTGTTTCTTCCATCTGCATCAACAACAGCAAAAAAAAGTCTTCCCAACACTGCCAAGTACCAATAGTAGTTGTAGGTTGTAGGTGTGTGTAGGTTGTGTGTGTATGTGACATCATCTTCACACTGTGTGTACAGTGCAATTATTTCTGTGAAATGATGCAACCTGCATATCCATATACTTGAAAGGTGTTTATAGTGTATATAACTGTTTATTTCATGATGATGATGATGATGATATAATATTTTAATAATTCACCTATCAGGTGCTTAAGACCAGTACAGCACATGTATGGCATGGATTTAAGACACCTGTGCATCATCCCCCACATCTTCCTCTGGCTTTCCCATGCTGAGTTGAATGGTTTCTCTAATCCTCTCAAGTCTAACTAAATCCAATCTCTTACATCGACCTTGCACAAAAGTCCAGGCCATACTGTGAGGTCTGCTCATCTAAAGAATTTAAATCTCTACACAGGTCACTGTAAAAAAAAAGAAAAAAAAAAAAGAGAGAAGACACAAAGACATGCAGTGTTTTAGCAGAACTTCCATAAAGACAAAGGCACTGAAAGGAGTCCCTTCTAAAAATCTTCCAACATCACCACACCACAGCCTCTTCAGGGCAGGCTGTGTATATATAAACCTGTCAAAACACACACACACACACACACACACACACACACACACACACCTAATGAGGCCCCAGTGGAAAGCTGCTGTCACTGTTTAGTCTGCATTTATTTTTAAAGATGCGCTAATGGCTCAAAGAACAGGCAGCTTCCTAACCCCAACCTTTACGCACCACAACACAACCATAACCCCTAACCTTTACACACCACACCACAACAATAGCCCCAGCCTTTACACACACCACACCACACCACACCACAACACAACATGAGCCCCAACCTTACCTTAATAAATAAATCCCATTTACTGGCCAAGTACCTATAGCAAAGTACCACCACCAGTAACCTAGTGAAGCTAATCCTTTTGCATTACCTTATGTCAGCGGATGACAAAGATTTTCGAAAGTAGTCAAACCACTTTCTTACAAAAGGTTATTCAAACATTGATAACTGTTTGATTGGAAACTGCAGGTTAAGGTAAGTGTACATTTGCCAGGCTAAACCAAAAGTTTTCTATTCAGAACACTATGATAAATCTGGTACCAATTACTCTGACTCTGACTCAGAAGACATAGCAAAGTCAGAGAATCTTCTATTTTAACTCCTGCATTCTCATTCCTTCTCTCCACCGAAACATTTAAAATGACAAATGGCCATCTTATATAGGTAGCTCTAAAAAGAGAAAAAAAAACCATGTGCAGATTCAGCCTGACTTTAAATTAGAATGTTTTATATTGAATAGGTCTTACTGCTTGTGTGGGATCTTCTTAGAGATGCTGTAAATGCTCTGTTCTGTTCTAGAGAATAACTGACTAAAAAAAGAGAAAACTTCACCACATTAGATGGTCTATTATCTTTGCAGTAGTTTACAGAAATGTTCATGGGCACTCTAGGTCTATTTTTATTCATGTTCCGTTATTAAGGATTCTGGATAGTAATGTTTGGTAGCAACCTTAGTCTAAAGAAAAAGATGTGGTTCAGTCTCTCCGTTGGCTTTAAAAAGGCTGTACAGTAGACAGACGGTAGTAAATCCCTGTTCCACTAAACCATGGATTTAGGTATTACCACACAACAGCAAGAGGCCTGACCTTACCAAGAATTATACACAAACACTTAGACCATCTTTTGTATACAGGGCGATAAAGGAAAAAGTTTCATACATAGTTATAATGTATAATATAAATAACAAAAATAACATTTTATCTTAGCTAAGCTAAAAGATGTATGGTTGTGTTGTCAGTGACTGGAAGGCTCTGAGCCTTCATTGCAATAAGTATAGCATGCTGCAGGGCTCTTCTGCTCATCCTAGAAGGCATTACTGGATCTAATTCAGTCCTACATGGTCACATGAAGCTCCATTCCATGAAAAGCACCCCCTCCCAACCATTTCTAAAGGCACAGCAAAGGCCGTGGGGGACTGAAAATCTTAACTGGTCTAAAATGTCAAATATTCAGGTGTGATAAAGGTTTAATATTAATCAATAGTCCTGTTCAGCTAAGATGGACTGACTTCAAGGCACATGTGTACTATAAAACACACTGCCTATGTGATTCTGTTTATATTATGTTTGATGCCATACAAAGATGTGTTCATGTATGTTTGTCGGCATATATGGTCGGCACATTGAAGAATTTTTGTCATAGAGAGATGACAAAATATGTCATGTAGACCCTTGTGAGCTAGATAAGTCCAGTATGGACAGTAGTATAAATATGAACACACTACAGCTCAGATATATACACTATGGTGAGTATTATGAATATGCATGGGTAAGTGAGAGCATATATAATGCAGGTAAGGGTATACAGTATTGGGTAAGTCATCAGCCAGTGAGGCATTCATTCTTTTGGTAGCTCCATCTGTGCTTTTTAAAACATAATAGAACAACATATGCCCCAGCATTATAAAAACAAATATCAAGTCTTCTGCATCATCACCACACTGCAAGGTTATCTACTGACAACGAGAGTTAAGTGGCTCAGCAGGGCCCCATTTCCTGAAAGTATCTTAAGGCTGAGATGGTCTCAGACCAGCAGCTTACAACGATACAAGGATACACTCCACTCATCGAGAAGATTAATTTTTCAGTGTTAAGGAAAGACAAGGGAACAGACTGCAGTTAGTGTCTCAGAAAAAGTGAGTGGCCAGCTTGATGGCTAATGGATGTTTGTAAGAAATGGATCCTCTTGTCACTTTGTCCACAACACAGAATGAAAACAAAACTGATCCCTGCCTATTTCATCTAAGATGGCCCAACAAAGTATTTTTTCCCCCCACAGTTTAAATTCTAAGTTTAAGTTTGCATAAAAACAGAGCCGACAGCTGGTCTTTGGAAAGTTCTGCTTTAAATGAAATTATATACAAAAAGGATTTTGTAGATGGTCTTACCCTAATTTGTCAAGCAAACACAACCAGACAAGTCTTGTAAAGATGAATGACTGCTACAACACTAATAAAGACAATATCAGCAAACTAACAACATTCTGGAGGCCTGCTGGTCAAGGACAAGTACAATACGAACACAGTACGATTGAATGGAAAATGATCGCAAGTAATATAAAGCATACGCGACATTTGGTGGACAGGATGACACATTAAAGTGGCAGGACTTCCATACAAGACAGGGACGCGCCTGTGTTTGACAGCTTCCACTGTGTGCATCACATACAGCAGACACGCCAAGTTACAGACCTGACGCTAGCAACATTTCTGACTTTTACTTTGAGCTGAGAGCTTACTAACAGCAAGTCAGGTTATCTGACAGCCTGCATCATTCTTCACGTTATCTCCATCGCATGTCACTGTTTAACATTACAGCTACCACACAGCACACCAAGCGCACTAAGCAGTTAGCCAGGCAAGTTAGCCACAAGGCAAGGCCACTCATTTTAGATGTCAGGCCCTCAATCACATGTGAACAAACGTGATCTAGATTCGTAGCAACATAGACATTTTGTTTGTCACAACGAACAAAGACAAACATCAGCTGTGATTGTTAGCTGACGTTGTTAGATGAAATAAAACTGACACGCTAGCCACAACTGCTAACCTGCACCAAGTCAACAACAGTCACCAGCAGTCTACCATATTTGCTAGGACACACTGGATTAAAGAGGACAGACAGCAAGCCTAAACCTATTACTGTGTATGGAACCTTCGCACACCAGCAGCCCGCCTCAGCAGCAGAAAGGATACAGTTTGAAGCCCTTCAAAATTTCCTTGGCCCTGTCTTCGTCTGAAGACATGTCAGAAAGCGTCTGTTCTCGTTCCTCCTTCCTGAAAACCCGGGTTCTGCTCAAACAACTGCGGCTGCTGTTATCTTAGCTCGTTAGCTGCCAGCTATGGCTTCGCTGAAAATAGCACAAACTATGTGTACTTAAGTCTATATTGTTGGACTGCAGGTTAAATCTAATCCGATAATGTAATCAGCTTAATATACCTTGCTAACTAACAGACAGCTCGCTCAGCCAGTCAATGGCACGGTCTTAATCCTAACAGCCAATCATAGAGAAGCACTGGTGGGGCTAAACTGATAGAGACGCGTCACCAGGGGCAACACACTGGGGTTTATACTCGCTGCAGTGTCCCCGACGCGAGGGTGCGTGAGTAGATTGTGGGGGTATCGGCCGACGGCCTGTATAGGTCCGTTAGCGGTACCCTAACACTGCTTTCTGTAAGCGGGTGTAAAATGGAGAGAAAGGAGGTGGACGGAGATAGTAACAACTGTATGGAGATGAGTGAAGAGGACTATGAGATTGATTAAGGGCGAAGTGAATGGGAGCAAGTGGGGAGAGGAGGAAGGTGTAGAAGTGGGAGAAAGAGAAAGAAGGAAGATAAAGATAGTGTGGAAGGCACGGAGAGTGAGGGGCAGGGAGATGAGGTAAAGAGTGGGAAGAAGGGTTCACTTAATATAGTGGCGAGATTTGAGGGAGAAGGGGGAGTAAAGAAAATGGATCCACTAAAAATCACAAAAATAATCAGAGCACAAGTAGGAGAAGTTATGTATGCTAAAGTGTTAGGAGATGGGAACTTGCTAATTGGGTGTAACACAGAAACACAAGTAGAAAAAGCTCCGAAAATGTGCAGGAAAAATGAAGGTTACAAAAACAGTGAAAGTTGGAGAGAAGAGAAATGACGGATGTAAGGGAATGATAACAGGGGTTCCCCTTGGTATCAGCATAAAAGATCTAGTGGGAAATCTAAGAATGAGAAATACAACAGTTAAAGATGCTAAAAGAATGACAAGAGGACCTGAGAAAAAAGAATCAGAAACAGTAGTGGTAGAGTTTGATGCAAGAGCTATCCCAAGAGAACTTTATTTTGGATTTGTAAAATATAATGTGAGAGAATTTGTCCCAAAACCAACGAGGTGCTTCAAATGTCAGGAATATGGACATATTGCTAACCAATGCAAAGGGAAAAGAAGGTGTGCTAGGTGTGAAGGGGACCATGAATATGGGAAATGTGGGACGGGTGTGAAACCAAAATGCTGTAACTGTGGAGGAGAACATAGTGTAGCATACTGGGGATGTGAGGCTATGAAGAGAGAAATAACTGTGCAAAAGATAGAAGTAAATGAAAAAGTATCTTATGCTGAAGCTGCCAAGAGAGCGGGACAAGGGAATTTCAGTGGCAAACAACAGAATAAAGAGAAACAAGTGATGTGTGAAGTGATGAGTATTGTACAAGAAGTTGAAAAGAAAATGTTGGAGGAGAAAAAGAGGTTGGTGACATTCATAGCAGGAGTCATAAATGCGACCGCAGATGTTAAATCTAAAACAGAAAGAATACAGATTATAGTCAAAGCAGCAATACATCATCTGGATATGAGAGGGATAAGATGGGAAGAGGTAAGAGATGAGTTGAGTGTTCAGGCCAGTCAAGAAACATCATGTATTGGGTAATAGTATTAATAATGATAATTATTAATACTATTACCCAATACATGATGACTTTGTGACTTTGGGCTATACAAATAAAATTGATTTGAATTGATTTGATAATCCTTCAGTGGAATGCAAGAAGCTTAATTGCTAATAGTAAGGAGTTTAACAATTCATCTATAGTCAGCAGGAAAAACCAGACATATTGTGCATCCAGGAATCCTGGTTAAAACCAAACTTAGATTTCATTATTAAAGGATATGTGGCAATCAGAAGAGACAGGAGAGAAGGGACAGGAGGTGGATGTATCACGTTTGTAAAAGAGGGCATTTCCTACAGGGTTATTGATATTGGAATTAAGATGGAGAGTATTATAATAGAAGTATGGCTAGGAAAGAGGAAACTGGCAGTAATACATTTTTATAACCCATGCAGACAGTTGGACATTATGAAATTGGAAGAAATGGAAGGTAAAAGCAACGGGAACACAGTGGGGTGTGGAGATTTTAATGCTCATAATACACTATGGGGGAGTGAGAAGAATGACCGCAATGGGGAGATAGTGGAGGAAATGTTAGATGGTAAGAATCTGGTTTGTGTGAATGATGGGAGAGGGAAGAGGATAGATGTAAATACTGGAAAGGAGTCGGTATTAGATCTGAGAATAGTGACCAATGCATTAGCTCCATTATGTGAATAGAATGTGTATCAAAAAGGGACTATAGGAAGTGACCATTATCCTATATATAATATAATAAATATAACAACAGTACAGGCCACAGAGAGAGTAAGGGGAGGATGGATATTAGAAAAGGCTAATTGGGATGAATTCATGAAGGAATGTGAAAAAAATCTGTCTCAGATTGGTGATAATATGGAAGTGGAAATGATGGATAGGGAAATAAAGTAGGGGATCATATCAGCAGCAACCAGCTCTATACCTAAAGGTACAAGCAGGAAGATGAATAAGGCAGTACCATGGTGGGATGGAAAATGTAAGCAAGCAGTAAAGAACAGAAACAAACTGTTTAAAATTTTTAAAAGATACCATAACCTTCAACACCTGATCCAATATAAGCAAGCACAAGCAATGGTAAGGAAAACAATAAGACAAGCAAAGAGGTCGTATTGGAGGAAGTTTTGTGGATCGATTGGGAGCACCACTAAGATAGAAGTAGTCTGAGGAATGGTGAAAAAAATGGGTGGAGATAGAAAGGATTGGAGTTATCCAGTCCTGAGTTCTGGAAATGAAGTGGCTGTAACCAATAAAGAAACGGCCGAGGTAATGTTTAAGACCTTTGTCGTGGTGCACAGCTCAAATAATTTAACAGAGGAGGAGGAATACATAGACATACATACATACATTTTTAGCCCATTTACCGAAACTATATTTAATTACTGTTGCAAACTTCAACAAAACAACACAACTGGTGATATAATGTGTATGTTTGTAGGACAGGATTTGTGGCGCCATCTGCTGGGTGTTAAAGTGTAGTGGGTTCAGTTGAGAGATTTGAGGATTTGCAAGGCATTTGGCACCTTCTGCTGGATGTTAAAAAGCAGCACGTGATGTCCCAGTCATCGTAATGATGGGAAAATTTTTACAAAATATTTAATAATTTGTATAGTATTAATAGTAGAGATTTGTAAAGTCCTAGTCGGAATGTCCTGAATGAGCTGCATCTGGTGGTATTATTTTTATGTTTGTAGGACAAAATTTGTGGGAGCAGAAGCATGGCAAAAAACGTACGGAAGAAGAAAAATAAAAAAAATAACATTTAATAACAATAATGTGCCTGCCCTCTGGGCATCCACACTAATAAATATTTGAAGAACAATAGAGGGCATCCACACTAACTAGAGTGTGCCTGACTCTGGCCCCGTCGTCCCCATACATTATTACTGGCACTGCTCAGTAAATTCAGTATTAATACCACAAGCTATGTCATCAATGGCTTTTTAATGGGCTCTTATTTTGAAGGGACTCTTATTTTGAAAGACTTGTCCTGTGTGTGTGTGTGTGCGTGTGCGTGCGTGCATGTGTGCTTGTCCTGTCTGTGTGTATGTGTATCTGTCTGTCTCTCTATCCATGTGTCTGTATTTGTGTCTGCGAGAGAGAAGGATAAAATTGCCGACATTGAAAATGTAGTCTTGATAGTCATTGATATCATACAAAGACTTCAACAAAGTTAGTCAAAGGCAGGCTTGAGGTTGCCAAGCAACCAGGGTGAGCTGCAGGTCAGGTCATTCAAAAACACACCTCAAATAGTCATTTTAAACATGTTTATTTAGACACAGGAGCAGCTAGCATCTACACGCTAGCAATTAACATTAGCATGTTAGCATTAGCATTGACATGTTAGCACTTATGCACAGATGCGCTAGTAATTAACATTAGCATGTTAGCATTAGCATGTTAGCATTAACATTAGCATGTATTTAATTCTTAGTGGCTAATGCTGCTAGCTGCTCTGCTGTCTCTGTCTGTCATTTTAGACAGACAAGTTCAAATTAAGTTTAAATTGGCCACCACTGGGCTTCTGCCTGCCTGCTCTAATCAGCAGAGCAGTTACTGCACCTGTTGGCAGTTGGAATGTCAGTTGGGAATCCTGACAGATACAGAGAGAAAATGCTGAGACCACCCCTCGAAGAGGAGGGATTTCTGGCCAAACCGTATTTCCAATCATTGAACCGGCTTAACTTTGAGCAACTCCTGAACGTCTACATAGTTGTTTTGTGTCGATAAATGAAAAAGACCGGTGTGTTTACTGTGTCTAAAAATGCTGGCAGTGGACAGCATGAAGCCAAATAAATTAAGCAACACTTAAACACATTACACCCCAATCACCCTAATAAGCCGCTGGAGTTTTTTCAGCGAAAACATGCCGAATATTTCCAACAATCATCCCGTTTTGTGAATGCTCAGTGCAAAAAACCCCACACCATAGCAGAGGAGCTGATACTGCCTGCAGCATTAGACATGGTCTCTGTCATGCTGGATGACGCAAGTGCTGCAAAACTAAAAACTATCCCTCTGTCCAATGACACTGTCACCAGACGTATAGATTACATTGCTAACGATCTTCAAGAACAGCTGGTAGATAAACTCAAAGACAAACATTTTGCCTCACAATTTGATGAAGCAACTGGCAGCGACAAAGACTGTTTGTTTATTGCTTATGTACATTTTGACTTGACAGACTCCCTGTGTGAGGATCTACTTTTTTGTAAATATGTCAGAGACAGAGCCACAGCTGAGCTATTCAAAATGCTGGACTGCTTCTTGACTGAGAATGGGCTAAACTGGGAGAACTGCATTGGTGTTTGTAGTGATTGTGCACAAACCATGGCAGGGAAGAGAAACAGACTTCGGGCACTCATCAAGAAGGCCTCACCTCACCTCAATGCTGAGTGGACACACTGTATTATACACAGAGAAGCACTTGCATCAAGGCCACTTTCCCCTGAATTAGGTGAGGTTATGACTGATATTATAGGTGTAGTCAATTTTATAAAGACCAGACCACTAAAAACAAGAGTCTTCTCTGCTATCTGTGAGGAGATGGGAGCTGAACATCAAGCTGTGCTCTATCACAGTGAAAGCAAGGTGGCTGTCACGAGGAAAAGTCGAGTTTTTGAGCTCAGAGAGCAGATAAGAGTGTTTTTGAGCATGAGCACAAGTATGAAGTCACAGAAAAATTTAGTGATGAGAACTTCCTGGGAAAACTGGCCTACCTGAGTGACATATTTGGAAAGCTAAATGAACTAAATCTACAGCTTCAAGGGAAAGATAAACACCTCCCTCAGGTCACAGACAAGATCAGCTCTTTCACTCGAAAGCTTGCGATGTGGGGCAGGAAACTTGATGAAGGAAACACTGATTCCTTCGAGAACCTACATGAATTTGTGGACACTACTGACTATGATGCTACCTCACTGATTCCACACATTAAGCAGCATATTTCATCACTGATGGGATTCTTTAAAAAGTACTTCCCTGAAAACAGTTCCCAGTATGACTGGGTGAGAGATCCTTTCAGTGCACCAGCTCCAACTGGTTTCAGCTCTACAGAAGAGGACCAGTTCATTGACATGACGTCTGACTCCACATTGAGACTGAGGTTCACATCACAGACACTGAGTGAATTCTGGCTGAGTGTAGAGAGGCAGTATCCACTCTTAGGGCAGAGGGCTATAGGCATTCTGCTTCCTTTTGCAACATCTTACCTTTGTGAGACTGGCTTCTCTGCTGTTGCTGCACTGAAGACCAAGTACAGGTCTCAGCTAAACATTGAGCAGGAGCTGAGATTTGCAGTATCATGCTTCAAACCTCGCTTCGAAAAGCTGTGCACTGCAAAACGTGCTCATTGTAGCCATTAATCCTGACTTCCTCATTTTGATAAAAAAAAGAAAGGAAAAAAATCAGCACAAATTGTTTTATTAATTTTTGTTTTGTAGGTTAAAGTGTTTTATATATTGTGTTCCTGAGTTAATGTTGCTGAACTGAATTTAAATTTGTTATTATTTATTGATTTTATTAAATTTTATTTTTCAGTGTCAAATGGTGCAATAAGTTGGTCAAAAATGTTTACAGTTTAAACAAGGATTTTTTTTTTTAATTTCAGGCAAATTGATGCACTTAAAATCTTTTCTGTTACAGACTAAAAAACAATGTTAATAAAGTTATTCTTTGTTGTAAGTTGAACTATATTTCTTTCTTTTTTCTTTTTTCTTTTCTTTAATGTTAATAAGGATACAATGTTATGCAGAGGTGTACTTATAACAATTTTATAGACAAATGATATTATTTATAGACGCAGCGGAGAGTGGGGGGGCGCGAATTGTTTTCTTCTTGCTAGGGGGGGCGTAACAGAAAATAATTGAGAAGCACTGCTCTAGCTGATGATGTCATCCACAGTAGCACAAACATTCCGCCACATACACACCCATTATAGACCCAGAAATTTGACTAAAAACCTACTCAACTTCAAGCCTTGATCGTTTAAAAATGGTAAAAGCTGTCGATGAGTGTAGTGAATCCCTGAAGAGAAGGCAAGCGTGCCTATGTTTTAAAGTTTAAATTAGCATTAGCATGTTAGCATTAGCACGTTAGCAATTAGCATGTATTTAATTCTTAGTGGCTAATACTAATTGCACACCGATCCCGGCTGAGCCGCATGTTTTGATACCTGTTTTGTGTATGTGCGATAAAAACTCTGGGAGGAGATGCGAGCCAAAAAAGGGCGTAAGAATAATAATAATAAGAAGAAGAAGCACGGTGGATAACATATAGTGTGCTCTTTCAGGCACACTCAATAAGCAGAAGAATAAGCGCGGTGGATAACATATAGTGTGCTCTTTCAGGCACACTCAATAAGGATAAGCCCGAGAGATTTTAAAGAGTGTGCTCTTTCAGGCACATTCAATAATTAGCGGAATAAGCCCAAGAGATTTTAAAGGGTGTGCTCTTTCAGGCACACTCAATAAGATGTTGAAGAATAAGAACAAGCTCGGTGGATAACATATAGTGTGCGCTTTCAGGCACACTCAACTACAAGATGAAGTAGGAAAGGTAGGGTGTTGTGGAGGTAGCAGAGTGGAACAGGTGGTCATGAGGAGATTAAGAATAGGGCACAGTAGATTGAATAGAACACTCAATATAGTAGGGAAACATCCAACTGGTCGATGTAGCTGTGGGGAGAGAGAGACAGTGGAGCATGTAATTACAGCGTGTCCTAGATATGAAAGAGAGAGGGAAGTGATGAGTACAGGGCTGCTGAAGGCAGGAATAGTGGAAAATAACTTCAATAGTATAGTAGAATGTGGAAAATCTAGGGAAGGGAGGAGAATTATTGTGAGATTTCTTGTCTCAACTGGACTAATCAAAAGAATATAGCAGAAGAGGAAATAAGAAAGAAGTCCAGCAGATGGCAGTAAATGCAACATTAAGGATGCCGACTGCCAATAAACACCAAAGAAGAAGAAAAGAAAAAAAAAAGAGAGAGAGAGAGAGAGAGAGAGAGAGAGAGAGCATATATACAAAAAAAAGAAGAGAAGAGAGTGAGTTTGTTCTCAGAGTAGCGGTGAGTTTCTGATTTTTATTATCCACAGAAAGTAAATGCATGGTTTCTTGTGTTCTTTGTCAATATAAGTGCTGTTGTAGCAGTCGTTATAGAAGTCATTATGGCGCAAATAACCAAATGTTACATGTCGGTTTGGGTTGTTGTTTTGAAGCTAAGTTAGATGACTTCAGAGTTTACTTTCACCAATGGTGGTTACATCACCTAAGGATTCTTAACTTTTCAGTGCATAACGTAAAGTAACTGTTCGCATTTGTCTGTATGTAACGTTGTGAAACATTTTTGTAAACTCTATGCCCAACAAATGCACGAAGTTGAAAACATCTTTCTGAACTCATGAATGTGATCAACACGATGCAACACACCTAGATGTTTCAACAAGCTAATTAGTGATATCGCCTGTTAAAGTGCACAAGTGGAATCAAAATGTGGCAGAACTACATGACACAATTTTACTTCTTTTTTGCTAACTGAGTAATCAAACAGCGTCCAGGAATCACCCCAGACCCATGTCTAGGTCTTGAACCTTTTGCACTGCTCTTTTCATGTACTATAAACACATGATATATTTTTGCACTGCTCTTTTCATGTACTATAAACACATGATATATTTTATGTGCTTTTTTGGATGCATCTTTCAGTTATTTCATCAGATGGAATACCTGCAGTGGAACACTGCACAACATGCTGCAGTCAGTTCCACTGCCCCGTGTCCCAAACACCTTTTTAAACCAAGCAAGCCAGGCAGAGTTCGGCAGCATTTGGAGGTCCACACCAAAAATGCCATTACATTTTAAGGTAATGCCATTGCATTTTAGATTAAAGATACATACGTGCACACACACACACACACACACACACACACATATTATGAATACGAGTAAATGTGTGCACTGACCAAACCAAGTTTACTATACAAATAAAAACAATATATACAATAGACCGGGAATTGATAGATTTTATGTCATATTGTTTACTAATTAATTAATTTGAGGAAAACGATTCAACTGGAAGTGCATTCGCGATTTTATTTTGAAATGTATCCCTTTCTTTTCCGGGCTTGAGACTGAGTACCTGTGGCGGTAGGGGCCTCACAGTGGGGGTCTGCAGTTTTACTTTGAAAAATTTTCGGGCCTGACAGTGGAGATCTGCAGCCAGCATCTCTTGACGCAGTCTGGTTCAGAAGCGTCCCAGAGGCCACCTGCTGGCTCCACGGGGAATATGTGAGAAGCCCCTGGCTGCCGCCCGCAGATCATATTGAGCCACGCCCACTTGCCCCTGCATTGGATCGCCGAAGAAGAATGTGTGCAGACGAAGAAGAAGTAAATCAGTTTGCAAAATGGAGGTAAGCAAGGTATCTTTTTTGTTATGACGTGCTATTTTGCGATATTTGTGACAGACAAGGAAGGAAGTAACATTATTTTGTTTCTGAAACAGGTTATGCTCTGTATGTATTTGCGTTCTACACCTTGATGATTCACCGTGTTCTTCGTTCCTAGATTACCAGTCCGTAATCTGGTGTAGGCTACGGAGCATTTTACCGGTAGGCTGACATACTGTAGTAAAGCCAGTAGCTCCAACATTGCAAATGCAGATAGATTACAGACTGCAAATAGACGATTGAGAAAGTCAGCGCTAACTTACTACAGAATGTGGAAATGTCCGGTTTTCAAAACAAACGAGGACTGCCAAAATTTCAATGAAAAGCCGTGTCTCATAAAACAACTTTTCTACTATGCTCCTACACCCATTTTTAAATAAATATGAGAATTTAGTTCAATAGCTTCAAGGTCGTGTGTTTTTAATCACAATTTGACAGTCCTCATTTATTTTGAAAACCGGAAGTTTGCTGTAGTAGGTTAGCGCTGACTTTCTCAGTCGTCTCTGACATTTACTTATTACTTAGCTACTTTTATTGTCAGTGTTATTTTGTTGTGATACTTACATGGTAAAGTGCAAGCCTATTAACAAAGAAAAGCAAGTTTAACAATTCAGTTAATTCTGTGATAAGTAGATTTAAAAAGATGCCATTCATATAAGCATTAGCTCTAATATCAAAATATATATCATCAAATCAATAAATATCATCAAAATATTTAGTAAGTATTTAATAATCTACAGGAAAGATCAAGAATAAGTGCTTGTGTTTATTGAATAAAACAGAAGATCAGGATCTGGAAGAACGATCATATCACGATCGGGTGTGTGTGTGTTATATATTTATATATATATATATATTATATATATATATATAATATATATATATATATATATATTATATATATTTAGTGCTGTCAAAATTAACGCGTTAATTTTGTCGATTAATTTAAAAGAATTAACGCGTTAAAAAAAATTAACGCAATTAACGCGGTTTTGTTTACTTCTGGTGGCGGCCGCCATTTTGGATGTGGCAAAGTAGAGCTTTGTTTCCCAGATATATTAGTGTGTGTGTGTGAATGGGTGTATAAGAGGCATTAACTTAAAGCCCTCACGGAGACTGCGCCCTGCACGGTCGCCCACATTGCCCACAGCTAAAACCGGCCCTGCTTGTATTAGTTTACGGGCAGATCTGCCACATCCAATATGGCGGACGTAACGTATTGCAGCAACGGACCAACCTGCTCAATGAGGCATCTATGTATATGTCTATGATCTATCCTAACTAAAGGAGAGTCTATGTTTATGTCTATGATCTATCCTAACTAAAGGAGAGTCTATGTATATATGTCTATGATCTATCCTAACTAAAGGAGAGTCTATGTATATATGTCTATGATCTATCCTAACTAAAGGAGAGTCTATGTATATATGTCTATGATCTATCCTAACTAAAGCAGAGTCTATGTGTCTATGATCTATCCTAACTAAAGGAGAGTCTATGTATATGTCTATGATCTATCCTAACTAAAGGAGAGTCTATATGTCTATGATCTATCCTAACTAAAGGAGAGTCTATGTATATATGTCTATGATCTATCCTAACTAAAGGAGAGTCTGTATATATGTCTATGATCTATCCTAACTAAAGGAGAGTATATGTATATATGTCTATGATCTATCCTAACTAAAGGAGAGTCTATGGCGAAAAGATGGATAAGGACGGACTTTTAGGGGGAACATTTCATTTTAAAAAATTGCCTGACGGCTCGTTGGACAAAAACAAGGCATTTGCACAGTTTGCAAAGCCGAATTTAAATTCCACAGAAGTAACACGACTTTAACATATCACCTCAAAACAAAACACCCTGTCTACACTACAAGAGTGTGGCACTCGTCAGTATATTTCCTCATTCTGGCTTTTCTCCGTTTGCACTGTGCATATGTGCACCTTAAGCCAATAAAATGAATGAATTTAAATATACTTTCTCTGTGTTTATTCTACATTAATTTGATCATTTTACATAAATAAATATTCATTATAAGCTTCAGTCTCAGAAAAATGCATTTAATTTATTGATACATTTATTGATAGATTAATCGCGATTAATTACAGAATTTTTTCCGATTAATTAGTTAATTTTTTTTAATCGATTGACAGCCCTAATATATATATAAAAGGTGGTATCTGATCAGTTGTATTGGGTCAGTCTGGGCCAACAATACCAGGGCTGATTATTTGTCCCAGTCCAGCTGCAGCTGTCATGTAAGCAGACGGTCAGGTGTTCTTTCTCGTGGAGACAACCCTTAGCATCCATGAATCAACATTTTTTGTTGAGGTGAAAAATTCTTTAATATTTTTGGTCTTGTGGATTTCTATTTATTATTTTTATGTCTATTCTTTTCCTCTCTGATATGTAGAGACATGTCAGTATACTGCTGGAAGGTGATACAACAACCATGTATCAATGCACCAACAGTGGACTATTCCACTGCCCCTTTTGCAAGTATGCGGCTGCAACGAAACTGGTGGACTACCATATCAAAGATCATTCGTCAGTGAAGTACAGAGGTGCGTCATACATATTGTTTGTGAATCCAGTCATGTTTAGTTTGTTTTGTTTTGTCTATGTTCTCTTTTGGATACATATTTTATTTGGAAATGTATCTCTCTCTCTCTCTCTCCCTCTCATTTCAGGTGACTTGCCCCTTCCTCTTCCTGCTTTGATTGTTTCCACCTGTTCCCCACCGCCTTAAATGTGTATACTTTGTCTGCATTTCCCTTTGTTTTGTGCCATTCACCTTGTCCAGTGATCCAGTGTCTCCAGGCATGTCCAAACTATTCCATAAAGGGATGGTGTGGCTGCAGGTTTTCGTTCCAAGCAATTGCAGCATGCCAGACTTGGCTCAGTTAATCAACTAATCACAGTGTTCAGACAGTCAGACTGTTGTTGCTTTTGATTGGCTGGAAAAAAAACCCTGCTGCCACACAGCCCTTTGTGGAGTAGTTGGGACATGCCTTGTCTACTCAAACTTTCCCTTCCCCAAGTCATCTCGATGGACCAGAAAGGTTGCTTGTAGTGATGTGTCGGTCGTGAACGAGCCGGTTCAAAGAGCTGGCTGTTTTACAGTTTTTCTCCATTGGGTGGCTCAGTGCTTGAACTGAGGAGGACATTCTCATAACAACATAGACAAATCCCACAAACCAGGGGTGCCCAACCTGTTTTGACCCGAGTGTCCTTTCAGTAGCCAACCCCTACGGGTGGTCTACAGTCAAATACAAACATTCAACACACAAACAATCGTCCGCCAGCGTGCAGAACTTCACACAAACAATACTATTGTACCACTCTTACGTTATTGTCCACATAAGCATAAAGTCAGGCTACAAAACAGACTTATACGTAGCCTACATCGTATAAAAACATAAGTACAACAGATTTGGACCCAAGAACCTGCCATGCAATCCTAATAAGAACCGTCCATCACAAGTTGCAGGTGGCAGCAGACAGCCGCCAGAAAGCCAGATTGAAAAGTCCATTTACAAGTTGCAGAACACCATACGGGCAGAACAATACTTTGGCATATTCACAGACCAAGCAGAGACAACCAATACTCTCCAAAAAATGGCCGCTCTATTAATAAACAGACAGACAGACACACAGCCATAACTGCCTACCTGTGGGCTGGGTGAGACGAGGCGCTGGGCAGAGCGGAGGCAGCTAGTGGGACACCTGGCACTGGGAGGAGGAGGCGAGCTTTTCGTAGGCAGGAGTGTAGGTACTGATTGCAAGGCGTAGGCAGGCTACAAGGTGGTCGTCAGTCATTGTTGATCGGTACTTGGACTTTATAATTTTCATGTGCGAGAACGCACACTCGCACAAATAAGTGGAACCAAAAAGAGCTGTCAGGTTTAAAGCACATCTTCGGAAATTGGGGTATTTCTCATCCAACAGCAGCTCCCAGAACGCTGCGTACTTTCCAGGCAGGGCTGATGTTGATTTGGCTTTCATGACAATGTCATTTTGCAATTTTAGAATCTCGTTTTCAATCGCATCGCGTTCCAAATCGAACAGTGATTTGACTTTGTCAGCAATGTCACCGACAGCAACATTTGCACCAAACGGATACATTGGTTTGCTACAGGTTCAAGGGTCGCAAAGTCAGTAAAACGCCGCTCAAATTCTGACGAGACGTTCTGAACATGCTCCATATAGCGGTCAATATCAAGTTGCGTCAGCCTTTTACCTTGACTTTGTAGTTCAGCATGCATATTTGGAAAGTTTGTGTGCAGGTCGCGCTGCTGCAGCCGCCGTGACATGAGCTGTAGCTTGCTTTTAAAAGTGTTCACAGAACTCATCATCTGGACTACGTCTTTATCTTTACCCTGCAGGTCTACATTCAACAAATTGAGTTCGTGGGTGAGGTCGGTGAGGAAAGATAAATCTAAAAGCCACTGGTGGTCATTTAGCTTGTCATGATAATCTGCATGTTTAGACAGCTTCAAGAATTCCTTGATTTCTGGCAGCAGCTCTGTGAATCTCGCTAAAAACTTCCCTCTGCTTAACCACCTGACGTCTGTATGAAGCAGCAGCTCGGTGTGCTCAGCGTCGCTCTGCCGGTCGGTAAGCGTGCTTTCCTCCAGATGTGCACGGAAAAGCCTTCTCTGAAGACTCCTGGCGCGCACTGAACACACAATCTTCATGCAGATATCCATCACGTCTTTCATTTGAACAATCTTCCCGCTTAGTGCTTGCTGGTGGATAATACAGTGATAATTCAGAATGTCTGGAAAAGACTCACTTTGCTTGCACAGTGCTATAAATCCATTTGTGCGGCCTATCATAGCAGGGGCACCGTCAGTGGTTATAGAAATCAGTTTAAAGAGCAGCAGTTTTGTCTCGCGGGCGAATGTCATGAAGGCATTGAAAAAAATCCTCGCCTCTCGTTTGTCCTTTTAGTGGCAACATGGTCAGTAGCTCTTCCCTGGCGCTCATGTCTTCGAAAACCATTCTGATGAAAACACAAACTGAGCCACATCACCATATCAGTTGACTCATCAAACTGCAGAGAGAAGCATTCACATGCATCGATGTCCTTTCTTAGCTGCTCCTCCACGTCCACAGCCATTACCTCACATCGCTTTGTAGTGGTATTGCGGGACATTTGTACATCTTTAATCGCCTTCATGATCTCCGTTTTATTTTTAAAGCCGTCAAATAGGCTATCCGCGGCCTCCAGAAAGCCTTCCTTCCACGCCTCGCCGTCTTTGAATGGCTTCTTGTGTTTAGCAAGGATGTGACTAGCCCGATATGAAGCAATTGTTGCAGCCTTCGACTGTTCATTAGGTTGGTGAATTGTGCCTGCTGCTCAGACAGGCGTGCTTTCAGTTCCTTGAGTCTTGCGGCACGTAAAGGGGTTTTTGCGGGGTATTCCTTCTCGTACTTCCCGGCGTGCATCGTCTTGTAATGACGCTCGACATTCGCTTTTTTTGCCAATCCCACCTTTGCATTGCAGATCAGACAAATGGGCGGTTTATTAAAATAAACAAAAAAATAATCTTCCTCCCATTCAGAGTGAAAATGATAGGTCTTGGGACATTTCGGTTTGCTCGGGCCCTCCGCCATGTTAACCTGTTGCTGTTGCTAGGCCACTGCCGGGGTCAGTGGACCGGTCGCCCGGGCTATGTGGTGCACCACTGCCCCAACTATCTTGCAGTTTCTCACACAGAATGGCATTTATCATTGCTTTCATCACATTTCCAAATGATTTGTACATGTGTCAAGCCTTTAGTACATCCTTGCAAATAGCTATGTACAAGTATCCTACAGTTAACACAATCAGCCAACATTTAGTACATTTTTCAAATGAATGTATCTTGCTGATCTATCCCAATTGGTTGGTTTTCAGTGTCATGGTTATTGTCCTCAAAACATGTCAGCACATTTTCATCGTATAAGTCATCATATGCAGAATAGTCTGCTCAATTGTCAAAATAGTGTTAGGAAACTGGAATAGAATACAGTACATATTTTGGAAGATGTTATAGTAAATTTAGGATAATCAGGTTAGGTGAAATAAGTTTTTGACTAACGAAGTTTGGCCCTACAACACAGATAAACTCCGTTTCCTGGATCAATGTATCTTATCTCGGTCCCAGAAAATGAAGGGGTCTCGAAGGGCCCACCTACCCAGTTTGTAATTATATGGGACAACGTTAGTTTCCACCGGGGTCCACGCATCCGGGGATGGTTCAACATGCATCCAAGAATGACAATGTGTTCTTGCCACCATACTCTCCATTCCTCAATCCTATCGAGGAGTTTTTCTCTGCTTGGAGATGGAGAGTGTATGAACACCATGCGGAAAACACGAGGGCTCTCATGACTGCAATGGACGCTGCCTGTGAGGACATAACAGGGGATCAGTGTAGAGGATGGCTCAGGCATGCACGCTTCTTCCCGCGCTGTATCTCGAGACAACATCAGATGCGATGTGGATGAGAATCTGTGGCCGAACAGAGCACAGAGAATGGATGGAGGAAGATGAGGATGGTGACCAGGAGAAGAGGGAGTGACCGTGACTAAACAAAATGTCTTACAGTTTTTCTCCATTGGTTGGCTCATTTCTTGAAACTGAGATGACTTCTCATAACAACATGGACAAATCCCCAAACTATCTTGCAGTTTCTCACAACAGAATGGCATTTATCATTGCTTTCATCACATTTCCAAATGCTTTGTACATGTGTCAAGCCTTTAGTACATCCTTGCAAATAGCTATGTACAAGTATCCTACAGTTAACACAATCAGCCAACATTTAGTACATTTTTCAAATGAATGTATCTTGCTGATCTATCCCAATTGGTTGGTTTTCAGTGTCATGGTTATTGTCCTCAAAACATGTCAGCACATTTTCATCGTATAAGTCATCATATGCAGAATAGTCTGCTCAATTGTCAAATAGTGTTAGGAAACTGAATAGATACAGTACATATTTGGAAATGTTATTTAAATTTAGGATAATCAGGTTAGGTGAAATAAGTTTTTGACTAACGAAGTTTGGGCCCATACAACACAGATAAACTCCTCCGTTTCCTGGATCAACTGTATCTTGATCTGGTCCCAGAAAATGAGAGGGGTCTCGAAGGGCCCCACCTACCCCAGTTTGTAATTATATGGGACAACGTTAGTTCCACCGGGGTCCAGCATCCGGGGATGGTTCAAGATGCATCCAAGAATGCACAATGTGTTCTTTCCACCATACCATTCCTAATCCTATCGAGGAGTTTTTCTCTGCTTGGAGATGGAGGTGTATGAACACCATGCGGAAAACCAGAGGGCTCTCATGACTGCAATGGCGCTGCCTGTGAGGACATAACAGGGGATCAGTGTAGAGGATGGCTCAGGCATGCACGACGCTTCTTCCGCGCTGTATCTCAAGAGACAACATCAGATGCGATGTGGATGAGAATCTGTGGCGCAACAGAGCACAGAGAATGATGGCCAGGAAGATGAGGATGGTGACCAGGAGAGGGGGAGTGACCGTGACTAAACAAAATGTCTTCATTTGTGACTCTTTGTATTTACATGCTGATTTGTTGATTTTTTTCTTTTTTGTGGGTTTTTGTATTTTGTGTACACAGTATATTTTCCTTTTTTACGTTCCCTACCTACTGTAATGTGTACATTTACGTTAGTTGAGATAAAAAATGAAAATTCCTCGGCAGAATGAGTGCAGTGTGTGTGTGTGGTGTGAAAATGTTATGCCTATAGTTAGAAATATGCCATGACAAAGCGTCTAAGCATTTTGACTTGCAGTACTTACACAATACCAAAGGACAATGCCTTTTGGAGGCACTGACTAGTTATATGAGAAGGGAATGTAGTTTTGACTGAAGGGTAAACTGTTTTGGGAGCTGTACAAACATTGCCGGGATCCATGTAGTTGTGCAGTACCATCCAGTATTTTGACAGAAGTACTGAATTAATCAAAATGTGCCAAAGCAATTGAGAAGGATCCATGCCATTTTTATGGTACTGACTATTTACATGGGAAAGGGATTTCATTTTGAAGCATGGATGATAGTTTTGGGAGACAAATTACATTTTGCTGGTTATCTGAAGTGTTGTGCAGAACTGCAAGTCTGTTTGGCCAAATTGCTTTGTTTATGAGAATGTCATCTCCGTTTCAAGAATGAGCCAAACCAATGGAGGAAAAACTGTAAGTGACGATGGGAGCGGCTCCCATCTGTCCGCAAGCCGTTCTTCTTTTTTCTTTTTTTCTTTTTTAACTTTTCTCTTCAGGTAAAGCACCTGCAGGCACTGTGGGCATTGGCTACGGGTGTCACGTGCATGCTGTGCAACCAATCATGTGAGGATTGACAAGGGCATACCACCAAGCAGGGAGGGGCGGGGGTGGCAGCGCTGAGAGGTGACAGAGACAGAGGAGGGAGAAACGCTGAAGGAGAGAGAGGAGTGAAGACGAGACGGAGTGTGGTGCAAAAATATTTATTTTTTACACTATACCAAAAACATTTTGGTTTTATTTGTCCAGATGTCATGGTGGGCATTAACAAAGCACATTTACTTGAGTGCTGTTTTTAATTTCTCTTTTTTTCAGTACTTGTGTGTGTGTGTGTGTGTGTGTGTGTGTGTGTGTTTATATAAATATAAAAAAATAAAATGTCAATAGCTGTCCTTTTTTAAAATTTCTATGCTTAGGTGTTTATAGGCGTTTCTATCTGCTTTGTGTAGCAGAGTGGTTCTTTAAGCAAGTTAGTGCATTCATTGGGTGGTTTCAGGGAGTTACAAGGGATTTTACAACTGTAATTCAAGTGATATATGCGTTCAAATACAAATAACAAGTAAAAACAGCGCTAAATCTGCCTGAATTATAAAAGGTAAAATGAAGAGCCATTTGGGAGCCGAAAGAGCCGGCTCTTCTTGGTGAGCTGAGCCAAATGATCCGGTTCACTAAAAAGAGACGGAATTCCCATCACTAGTCGCTTGAGGGCGGTGAAACCATAGACATATATACATAGACGCCGCGTTGAACGGGTTGGTCGTTGGTCTGCCATATTGGATGTGGCAGATCTGCCCCGTAAACTAATAAAAGGAAATGGACTGAACTTCATAAAGTGCCTTTCTATAAAGTGCTTTAAGTTATTGCCTCTTATACACCCATTCACACACACACTAATATATCTGGGAAACAAACAGGCACCAAAAACAACATATGTAACTTTTAAAGTGATAATTATAAATGTTTACTCCTTATGTAAGCACCAAACCAACGTATGTATTTTTCTAATGCTGAGTGTTTACAGCTACTAATGTGTGTAACACTGTTACTGTGATGATAAATATTGAAATATTTATATTTAACATTTAATCTGTGTCTATAATAACCAGATCCTGAAATGTAGATGTGACATGAGGCTTTTCTGAATAAAGAGCACTGTAGGTGCCATATGCTGGGATGTTGATGTTTATGTTTGTATCGGTCTCAGCTATCAGTTTGACACCTTTCACGCATGTCACGTAGGGAGAGCGTATTTTTTGTTGACTGCGTAATTTAACTGCAGACTGAGTTTTTGAACATCTTGCATTGCCTTGCCTGGATTTGTCTGTTTTGTTACGCTGGAAATAAATACAGACACAATCAAAAACTACGGAGATGGCTTTGTTGTTTGTGTAGCGAGTCAGCAGTACAATGCTCCCTCACTTAGCCTCTCAGTGACTTTGCTTTTCGTTTGGAGTCACTACAAGCACTAACGTTTACATTTAACTGATTTTGATTAATCGTTTTTATATTCACATTGATGAACATGTACACAAACACACACACACACACACACACACACACACACACACACACAGCACCGGTTCTGGCTCTGAACAAGTAAACAAAGTCTGGTGGGCGAAACGCTCTGCATCTGGGTGGCCTATAGAGAAATAAATATCTGTAATTTATAAAGTGAGTTGCAATGAAATATCTTATTTATTGCCTACACTTTTATATCTGCAGTTGGAGTCTGAATAATTTCATGAATACCACGCAGGTAGAACATCCTCCTTGTAGAACACAGACCATGTGTGTGGTTAAATTATGTATGATCACTATTAGACACCCATTTCTTTCCTGACGTATTACAAGCAACAGCCTGTGGTTGAATAGAATATACATATCCAGCACAGTAGCTGATTGGTTTAGCATATTATTTCACTTCACATTTTTCAATAAAAGACCAAATACCAGTCCTGTACTTTGCCTATTACAAACAATTTCAGGATGTCAACCTGCACATTAGGCAAAGTATCCCCAAAGAAACACATTAACAGTCACTAGCAGCAGGGCATTAACGTTGCAGACTCTCCTCCAGAATGGCTTCTCCTTTAGGGAGTTCAGTTCACTGTTTTCAATTACTGGAGATACAGAGCCAGAGTATGAACCAGTCAAACCACAGAGCCACAGAGCAGCTCTCTGCCACCACGAATCTGGCAAGTGGTCAGAATCAGGGCTGAGGTCAGAGTTGACTGGGTCAGAGGTCATCTGGTGACCTGCAAGGTCAAGCCGAGGCTCCTGGCTATATCTGGACCACCAGGTCAGCCTGTACAGCTGGACAAGAGAGGAAGAGATCCGGCAAATATATCTGTTAGTATTTTTGCTTGACGCTTGACACAATAAGCATAAAAACTGTCAGCGCTCACCATGGTCTACCTGGTGGTGACACTAAATGCAGATTCCAATATATGGAATCATATGGACATAAAACCTTTATGAATGATTTATTATTCCATATTATATAATATATATTATATTAGCTTTAGGGACTGGTGACAGTGCTTGCTGGATTGGTCAAGCAGACATGGTGTCACATTACAAAGAGGACTACAACAAAAAGTGTCTGGTCTGGCAGAAATGGGGCTAACACAGCCAAATAGTTAGAGATTAGAGCAGTATAAGAAACTTTGAGCATGGGCAGAGTGGCAAACTAAAACATTACAAAAGACTTCCATAACGGTTGATGCAGATAGACCACCAACCAACAGAAAAGCACCACTTGTTGCACCACTTGCACAAACAGCACATAAAAGTTGTGTTGATCCTGCTGTAGTCTTGAAGATTAATATCAGAAACAAACATTTTATCAATTATAAAATACAGAGGAAAGGCACAAAAGGACCACTGAACAAAGTTCTGGTTTTCCTGCAGTGAAAAAGGGACAAAATGTAGACCTTTAAAGTACTAGAATTAAATTTTCTAACATCATCGTCATGCTTTGTCATTTGTAAGAATGTGAAATGTTCAGGAATATAACTGTATAATAGTAACTATGATGTTCACCTCTTACATACATATGACAATAGTCACTTTACATGGATACTGTGAACTCTATTGCATTGATATTCTGTTCAATCATATTGTCCATTTCACTGTTACAATACATCCTGCTGCTACAGATATTTGCACTATTCATATTCACATTGTCTATTTCACTGTTACAATACATCCTACTGCTACGTATATTTTTTCTTTTCTTTTCATCTGCTATATTTCTGTAAATAAGTCACAATTTTATTCTGTTCTTTTTATATTTTATTCTATTTTATATTTCATATCCTTTATATTTATACTGTTATTACCATGTCTCTTGTTTTTATTCTGAGCCCTACAACGAAATTTCGCTCGAATGTACACTGGAAATGTGCAGTTGAATGACAATAAAGTATGTCTAAGTCTACATTGTACAGATGATTGTTATTGAGTGCAACAGGTGATGTCTGTGTTTGAGCTGGTCTGTACTTTTGACTATAGTTCCAACAATGATTCCTTGGATGGACCCGTGTTTCCTTTACTAAGGCCACAAAGTAGCAGGCTTTCACTGATGCTGCGTCACACACAAACAGCCTTCATTTAAGCACATGTGTGGCACATGGTAACATGGCAACATATTAATTATACATGTCAGACAGAGCTTTTATTTTCTGGTACTTTGTGCTTCTGTTTCTTATTTTTGAGAGGAGACGGCATGAATGTGTGAAATGTTCCTTACATGTTCTTCAGATATTGGGGCAGTGGCCAAGCTGACAACAACAATGATAAGGCAGGTGAGAGCCAATAGGATGAGAGCAAAGTACAGGTAGTGGACATCAGTGAGGATAGCAGGTCGATGATCAGGCTGACCACAGGAAGGAATTACATAGGAGAACTCCAGAACCATTCGGATCAGTCCCACCACTAGTCCAGTCATCAGACCCCAGAATGCACCCTGAGACACACATGCACAAAATATAAGTTACATTTATATGGAATGGACAAAAAACAACAATAAAGAAACATTGAAATATGAATAATGAGAGAGAGAGACCTACCTGTTCGTTGGTACGTGACCAGAAGACAGCCATTAGGAATACAGCGGTAATAGGCGGAGCCAGAAAGCTGGTCACTGACTGGATATAATCAAACAGCTGTCCGCTATTGGCTGTTTGGATTACTGGAATCCACAACAGACTAACACATACCATGACCAGGATGAACACCCTAAAAAATACACAGAATATTATGATTATATCAGCTTTAGTTTAGGTCAAAAAGGGAGTTCCAGGAAGATGTGTCTAAAGTAAGTCTGAGAAACAGATCATTGGATTTTTAGGAACTTTGTTAGTATTACCTCTTGGTAATTGACACAGTTTTCTGTTGGACAGTAAAGTAAACTGCTGTGAAATATAGTTGCTTTTAGCTTAGTGTTTGTGTTTGTACCACAGACGTTTTTGACCACCAGGAAGAGGAGTTTTTTTCAGGCCTGGGATACAGATCAATGCTCTATCAGTAGCAGAGCTGGTATCAGGGCTGTTTCTAGCTGTTGGGGGACCCTATTCAAGATGCTATCTGGGGGCCCCTGTTTTTTCAAACTCTGAGGGAGATCTGTGGTGATGTAACAGTCTGTTACATTTTAGGAGGAAAATGTAACAGACTGTTACATTAATGTAACAGATGCAGCAGGTTCCTAAAAAATGTTTATGGTAAACTTTAAAAACAAGGTGACATAAAACTCACCCCACCAATCTAAAACAGTAAACAAGAAATAACTTCACTACATTTGTCCTGTACACGTAACATCCATTGCACGTCTGTCCGTCCTGGAAGAGGGATCCCTCCTCTGTGGCTCTTCCTGAGGTTTCTTCCACATTTTTTCCCTGTTAAAGGTTTTTTGTGGGCAAGTTTTTCCTCACTCGAACCGAGGGTCTAAGGACAGAGGGTGTCACTCCCTGTACAGATTGTAAAGCCTCAGAGGCAAATGTACTTTGTGACTTTGGGCTATACACATTAAATTTGATTTGATTTGATTTAATGTGCAAACTATAAGAAACAAAAAGTAGTAAGAATAATACTGATGTTTCAGGTAGTAAGAAACATTTACATGGAACACTGCAACCCCTTCAGCACCACTTTGGATCTGTCTCTGTCAGTCTGATGTTTGAGGCCACTGTACAAGACTCTCCTAAAATATATTGAGGATGAGCTTGCAGCTTGGGGGCTCCCTGGTGGTTGCAGGGCCCTATGCATCTGCATAGTCGGCATATAGCAAGAAACAGCTCTGGCTGGTATCATGCCAGAACTGGAGCTGGGCGAGCAGGCAATGTAACCAACTCAGCAGCCTCTATGGACATAATGTAGTAACTGTACACACCTACCTTCCAACAATCATGAGTTCTCTCTCTGATGCTTTAGGTCTGGCTTTGTGGTAAAGATCCAGTGTAAACAGAGTAGAGCTGCTGTTAAAGATGGAGGTCAGAGATGACATCAAAGCAGCTAACATCACTGCTATCATTAAACCACGAAGACCTGCACAGAGAAAAGGAACATCAGGTGAAAAACTCTGTTGTTGGACAAGCAGACACAATCTGACATTAGACGCGATGTGTGTGTGTGTGTGTGTGTGTCACTTACCCACAGGCATTAGTTCCACCACAAGTTTAGGGTAGGCGATGTTGGAGCAGCCAACTGAAGCTCCACACACACTCAGACACACTTCTGGATCCACACAACCTACTTCATCTACAAAAGCACAGTTACAGCTTCTTCAATAACAGACAGCTGCCCTCGTCCTTCAATTGATAATAAGATAATTAACATCCATGGATATCAGCCCACACAGTAAACATTATGTCTAGTCTTAAATATATCACTTTTGTCTGCCTGTTGTGTTTGTCAATAGATGTGCACTGCAAGGTTCATTGTATTTAATTTCATGCTCAATTCTATGAATATATAAGGAATACATTTCACAAAAAACACAAATTGAAATATATTTCTCATATATTGCTGAATGAGACTCTGATTTAGGTTGGTTCAATGACATAATAATCCACTCAAAAGGATGCATACAGTACATTACAGCTCAACAGAGACAGGCAGACAGACTGACCTGGGAACAGTGCTCGGCTGATCATGCCTGGCATGACAATGAAGAACATGGGCAGCAGTTTGAGGTAGCCTGCCAACACACTTCCCGCTTTGGCATGAGACAAAGACTTGGCTGACAGAGACCTCTGGACTATAACCTGTATGTGCGTGCACACACACACACAATTTATGTTTAAGTGTACTCCAGTATCTGACACAACATAAAAGTCATTTTTGAGGTGGTTTCAGGTATTCTTCATGGTAGTTTGTCATTTCCTGTTAAAAGATGAAAAGTTGCTGATGACTCATCCTGCACTCGAGGGTGTATACTAATTTTTCATCCAATGAAAGAATTTTATGACACTACTGGAGCGAGTGCTACAGTCTATGAGTGATTCTGAGGGCTAACTTAATTCAGTGATATTTGATGAAAGTCGATCCGATTTTATACAGATGTGCTGCTTTTCCCTCTAATGTCCTCCGGCTGCTGAGCTACAGTGAGGTAGCTACATGAATATATTATAGAGAATTCCTAACAAAAAGGTGTCCTGTCAACAGTTTCTCTTTTTAAGTCTCTTTTATAATGATTTATAATAGTCTATGGTGAAAATGACACAGGGGACTTTCCTGCTACAATACTGCGCCTCTCTTTTTACTGAAAGCTATTTTTTTAACAACTGATTAGACCTTTCATGTAAAAAGTTATTTTTACACATTTGCATTTGGCTAACAGTATGATTCATTAATGTATTTATTTTTTTGTGTATTTGTGACCTGAAATTTCTGACACTGAATGTACAGTGGTGGCCAAAATTATTAGAACACTTGGCATACTTGGAGATTTCAGTTGTTTTTGTTGAACTGGTCATTAAAATACCCATACAATGAATTAAATATCTACAGTGTCACCATTATGCTCTGTAAATCATAGAATAGAGTCATCATAAGGACATTTAGATAATTTTTCTTTAAAAAAAAACAAAAACAAGCTAGACCTGTGTCCATGCACTGTAATGTACACTTTAGACCACCATGAGGGAGGAGGACAGATATAAAAACGAGTGTCTTATGCCAACAGTTAAACACATAAGGGGTAGTATTATGGTGTGGGACCATTTCAGCCTCGTGAACAGGTGACTTGAAAATTGGGCAGGTAAGAGAGGAGCAGATTGTGAAAAAATATTAAAGTAAAAAGTGGATTAAATTAGTAGAGAGATATACTTCACACCTTTCGTCAAACTCTGGTTGACCCCGCTTTGACAGTTTTACGACTTTGACCTTTGACCCGGAAAGGGGGGTCCCCGCCCACCCCTGTACTGCTATTGGCTGTGCTGAAGGGGGTAGTACGCATGCGCAAAACCCCAGCCCGCCCCCCTGTACTGCTATTGGCTGTGCTGACAGCCAATAGCAGCACACACCACACGCCACCACACACACACGCACACACACACACGCACACACACACACACACAAACTCACACACACACAGACACATTGTATGACATTGCAATAAATGGAGTTTTAGAATTAAAGTTCTGGAAATGGGCATGTGCGCATATGCGCACAGAGATAAGAAAAAATAATAATAAAATTTGTAAAAACAACCAATGAGAGAAAGGAGGTGTGGAAAACACTTTGTACGATTCCTTTAAACGGGTGTGCGTCTGAGAATGACTCAAAACCATCTTGGTGAAAAATAATAATAATAAATTTGTAAAAACAAGCAATGAGAAGAAAGGAGGTATTTCTGGTCTTCTCCCCCATGAAGTTTGTGGAGTTTTAGAGTTTAAAGTTAAAAGGATGTCTGGGTGGCGGGAAACTCAGTTGTGAAAACAACTTAGCGGCATCCTGGGTTAGAGAGGTGGAAGGCTAATCCTCAAATGGCTGAAATAAAGTCATAAACGTAAACGGGTGTCTGGCATTCGTTTTCTGGGTATAAAAGTGTATCTTACACTCTCTCTCACACACACACACACACACACACACACACACACACACACACACACACCACACACACACACACACACACACACAAACACCGCACACACGCACATACACACGCAGATAAGACTTCCAATTGTAAGAATAATCTAGTAATGGCAGGAAACTTAGTTGTGAAAAACACTCACGCCAACATCTGGTGTTGTAGAGTGCAAGCTAACACCTCAAATGGTTGAAACACCGTAACTAATAAATTGTCTTCAGCATTCGTTTTCTGGGTATAAAACGCAACTTAGAGCTGGTTCAGTCAGACTTCAGTCAGTGAACACACAGAGGTTGACAAGATGCCGCTCGGTATGGGACAACTTTAACTACTTCTTTAACTTTATTTTTTGTCTTTCTACCAAAAAGTGAACTATAGTATTCATTTTTTTTAGAAAATAACATTTCATCCGAGGTTCAGCCTCCTACTTCTCCTTTGACCAACAATTCCTATTTCCCGGTAAGTGATTTAACATTTTTTTATTCTTGTTTGCTCAATCGTCTTTTTCATTTCATGAAGTGACTTCTGACGAGTTTGAGTAACTTTTGAAAGATACGGTTCATTGCTGTACTACTACTACTATATTGCTATTAATATAGCGTTCTGCAATAGCTTTCTTCAAGCCGATATTTTACTACCGCTAAGGTTTACACACATTTTAGAAACTAGCCAGTAATGTTAACATGTTTTTCTGTGTTATAAGACATTTTTGGTGCTTTTTGGGTTGTTGTTGTTGTATCCGGATTTTGTTTTCTACACTGAATGTCTTTTTCATTTCTTGAAGTGACTCCTGAAGAGTTTGAGGGCATAGATCTCACACAAACAGATCACGGTGGGTCTATTATTTTCTCTGACTTTGTCAGTAAACTGATGAGATGTAACTTTTTTAAACTTTTTCCTCGTCTCCAAACTGTCATATATGTCTTCTAGACGGAGCGACTCAGCTCCAGAGTGTTAGAACCCCTGTATCTAACTATCTATTAGATGGTGATGCAGGAAGCACTCTGAGCACTCTCCAACAACGACTCATCCCCGTGCAAACCGTCTGCGATTAGGACGACGCAACCACCCAGGAAACGCAGGAAATTCTGCCGCCACTACAGTGGAGCATCGGGTAAGTTGTAAATACTTTCTAAAAGAAATATATATATTCCGACGTTGGAAAGGGTGACGTTTGGATTTCAATGATGTTTATACCAAGCCCAGGCCTTCAGTTTCTCCTCCCGGGAGTCCTGTGTCAGAGCTTCCTATAACAAAAAAACCTACGTCCGTCAACAAGTAGGCAATGTTTTCTAAATATAGAATGATCTTTTTGTCTCGTCTCTTAATTGTCTTGTGAATTAAAAATTGTTTTTTTGGTCCCCAGTTGTGGAACAAAGGAGCTGTGGGACCGAAACCCTGGAGCCAGCAGTACAGCCTGACGGTGGGGACACGACGCGGGAAGGCCGGCGCTGTGAGACTCGATCCACAGAGCCTGAAGCACGATCCTTGGAGCCAGAAGTGCAGTCTGCGAGGGAGGGAGTCGCCTCACACCCACTGACTGCGAACGAACGTGAGAGACTTGAAAGCTTACCTGCTTTATGAGATTGCTGATTTTATTAAGAAACCGGACGATCGTGAGACACTGCAAAGGTTGGATGCGCTTTGTGAATTGCTGGATTCGGAGAAAAAAGTCCTAAATGTGTGGTGTGACATTTAAATAAAACTAAAAAAATGGATGAAGAAAACTTTTCTTTTGGTCTGTCTGATTTAGAGTTTATGGTTGAGCAATTGAATCAAATCTCCCCACCTCCTCCTGTAGATGTAGCCGTTGCTAATGTGGGTGAACCGTCATCACCGACTGCTAATAACTATTTCCAACCATTAGAAGACGCTCTGCTGCTTCTAAATCAAAACCCATCTTCCTCCGATGTTGAAAATTATTCCATCCTTTAGAACTTGCAATGCATCAGATAGACCAGACCCCTCCCTCCTCCTCCCCCTCCCTTATCCCCTTTCCCCTCCCCCTCCTCCTGCTCCACATGCAAATGAGAGCCAAGTCCCCCCTCCTTCTCCTCCTCCTACCCCACCCACTCCTCATTCAATCGGCTTCATTTCCAACTCCAAATTTAGAGGAAGTCCATGTCCAGCATGTGGAGGAAACGTGAGAGGTCAGTCTGATTCACCCCCAGACCGTCCACCTCCTCCTCCTCCAACATCGAGACCGTGTCCCGCCGCACCGTTCAACAATCTGGAGTTGAGCGAGTGTTCACCCTTCCCCCTGCCAGAAACATACCGGATCTTGCACAGTTTTATGGACGATGTGATGTTAATTCTTAGAGAAATGGCCGGCACTGTCAGAGCACCGTTGGGCGTAATGATGTAATACAGCTAGAGCTTATTGGTGAGAATGTTCGAATCATGTCTCTGTGGTTGTTGAGGATGAACATGGTGATGCTATCTTACCTGCTTTTGAGGGCTTGCTGGAGCGCTTGGTTCAATCTAACAATTGTTATTTTTTACAGAAGTCCGGATCAGCAGCCGCTCTCTCAATTTGAGACGGCTTTCTCCGATAGATCAAATCCTCTGTTTCTCTTTTTGTTCCAGAACCATTATTACGGTATAAAAAATCTGAAAGCCTTTCTCGGGGTTCCGTACGTCTGTCATTACTGCTACAAAAGCTACATGAACCCTACGCCCACCCAATGCAAAGGTCACTGCTCTGTGTGTAACAACCCTGTTGTACTAAGCGGGCTCAAACCCGTAGCATGCAGCGACTGCCAAGGACGTGTCGTACGCTCGTGTTTTGACAGGCACAAGGAGCCTAGGAAAGACCTTTGGTGAAACACACTAGCAATATATGCGACACAATCAAAAGATGTCAGAGTTGCCAAAAAATTACCACATCTCCTATCACAAATGCCAGCGGCCTAAATGCAACATTTGCGGAGAGAATAGACTCCGATGCCGGTGATCACCTCTGCTTCATTCAGCCTTTGCCTCTGACTAAAGATCATGCAGATAAATTGATTTTTTATGACTGTGAAACATTTGTTGTTCAACAGAATTTGCACAAACCTTTTCTTGTCTGCCACCAAAACACTGAGTGGCGTGCGGTGGATGTCTTATGGTTTGAACTGTTTCAGGGACTTTCTCCTGCATTTCAGGAGCCGCGTACCTAAAACAGTGTTTTTGTAGCTCACAATGCTAAAGGTTTTGACAGCTATCTGATCCTCAACACCATGATAGAGATGGGAATGCAACCTTCTCTCATCATGCAGGGCAGTAAAATTCTCTGTTTCCAAGAGCCTGATTTTAATCTAAAATTGCTGCGTCCTGTTCAGAAATCAGTTCCTCACTGACACGGGCGTAGACCCTTTTAGCTGCATCACCATCGCTTCTGCATGCATGAAGGTGTTTCTCACAAAATTCCTCCCACCCCAACCCTGGCCATACCTTCGCCGGATAACTACAGGTGCCAGACAGTGGTTGACGGAGTGTTAGACACGCAGCGAATACTGTTTTTTTAGCCAGCAGCGTTAAACAAGTGGGAGAAACGGGTAGGACCGTACTTGTTGACGGTTTTGCCGAAATAGACCGGTGTTGCTTATGCTTGGGAGTTTCTGGGGTGCTTTTACCAACGGTTGCCCGTCTTGTTTTTAACCCCACGAAACTTGCCCTCTGAGGCGAAGTTCCCCTTTGAGGAGCTGCATGCGGCTAGTGAGGAGAAAATGCAGGCATTGAAATCTGTTTAACGGTGTTCACGGTTTGTCATGTGGGAGCATGATGGTCGGCCTTTGAAAATGTGCATGGGGTGTAAAAGTTTTCTACGAGGAGTTTCCCACCCTCCCGAACCTCTGTGCACCTCGCGCATGTTCTCTTTGGTGGGTAGAACGAGCGCTGTGGAGGCTGAGGTACACGGCTGGGCCTAACGAGACCGTGCACTAGTGTGATGTCACTTCTCTGTATCCGTATGTCACAGTAATTTTTTCCTATCCATCCGCTAGGTCACCCCACCACACTCCACAAAGATTTTGATCACCCTCAAACTAATCTTGGGTTCACAAAAGCCACCATCCCCCTCCTAGAGGGCTCTTGTTCCCCGTGTTTCCTTACAAAACATCTAGAGGTAAAGTGGTGTTCACCTCTGTCGTAGCTGTCGCTGAAATCAACAATCAGAGGGGTCATGTAGACACGACGACGGCGCAGAGCATTGACGGAGTGTGGGTCAAGCGTTGAAGATGAACAAGGCTCTTGAGTTGGTTATAAGGGGTAGTAAGGATCATGGAAGTGTGGCACTTTGACAGGTGTAGCGACTCCATTTTTGTGGGCTACATGCACACTCCGTGAAAGGTAAGCAGGAAGCTTCAGGCTACCGCACCTGAGGCCGCTGATCATGGAAAGCAGAGAAAAGTACAATCAGGGACTATGAGCTGCATCAAAGCAAGTGCGGCTAGAACGTGCAAGATTGAGGTGAACCCTGCAAAGAAGACAGGTGGCTAAACTAGGTCTCAACAGTGATTCTCGGGGAAAGATTTAATGCGCAGAGAAGCAATCGGCACTCAACCGCCCTGGTCCAGG